>NC_054478.1:147474297-147731797 GCF_017639515.1 Carcharodon carcharias | reverse complement strand
TTGCTTTGACACATTTTCCCTTCTTTCGCTTTCTTTGCTCCGTTACAAAAACCTGGGGTCAAATACTTAGCTCTTGTGCCCGACCCGCTCGGGTGTAAAATGGCGCTCATTGGCATTGGGGGGAGGGTCATCGTCAAGCCGCCTTATTTGGTGGGCGTGTGCTGGAATCGGCGGCACATCCACCGATGATTAAACAGCCCAATAACAGTAAGGCCATTAACGGAGCAGTTAAACCCAGCTTTTCACTGTCTGTCCAACCGAGTGGTCAGTGAGCAGGCCAAGAGGCCTAGTGGCCTTTGCAATTTTTAAGGGAGGTTTCCAACAGCTGAAGATTTTTAAATTGAATTAATAACATGTTCCTACCCCATGTGACAGAGTCACGCGAGGGGACAGGTTTTATGACATTATTTGTGTCTTTATTTGTTGCTTTGGAAACAGCTCATCCCCCTGAGGAAGGTCTGTGCCAGGGAGATGACGCAGCCAGCACTCGCGCGCTTGCCCGAAGGTCACCCTCGACCCGCTCGCCCTCCTCGTCCCACCGCACGGGCAGCTCTGACCGCCCCCACTTGCCTTTCACGGAGGGCGGGCCTTAGTTGGCCCTTCAGCGTGAAATCGCCCTCCAGCCTCCATCACGGGCAGCAGTCGGCTTCCTAACAGCCCGACAGGAGTGAAATTCCGCCCCTGGGGTTCATCCATAGTTGTCCAGTTGAATGGTTCTTTTTGTTAATTTTGCTGTTGTGCTGCCCTGTTGCGTTAAATTAATATTTAAATTGGCTATTTAAGGCTTGCGGCCATAGGGGTTTTTGTCAAATGCTGCTTGAGGAGGAAGCAACATCATGGCTGCTGATATCACTTTGAAGTTGTGGACATGTCTGGTCCCAGACTCAGATCCATTCGCCAAGAGCCATTTCATGTCCAAGCGTGAACGCTCACTGTTCATGATTCACTTCACCTTAAAAGAACAGAGTAAAATCTTAGACAAGCAAAGTCAATGAGGAAATATATACACGTGGCAAAGCTTTATCAACACAATTAAGGATTGCCTGATATAGTCTGTTCAAACAGATCCAGGTCAATTAGTCCAGGTCTCCGAAACATTGGCTCAAAACTGTCATGCCCTCTTCCATTTAAGAACACACCTTTGTAGATCTGCAGGTATTGTGAAATCTCGGTGGAAAGCATTGGCAGAAAGCCAGACTGCTGGAACCCTCTGGGTTATGTTTCCTGCACACAGCTGTTTCGACACGTTAAGAAAAGAATTGAGAAGGAGGAAATGAATTTTCGTCCTTTGTTTGGGACTGTGCTGGAGCAGGAGATGACATACCCTTATTAAGGGAGGTTGTCTAGACATGGGTTGATACCAGCACAACAGATGCCATCAGCATGCAGCCATTGTGGCTTTACAATAGATGTTAATTTGCAGAAGTGTCAAATAATTAACATCTGCACACTTACTAAGGAGAATACAAATCGGGGTAGCCCATTACATGTTTGCATTCTCCAGCTGGTTTATTTAAGCACATTAGACACCTACCACGAGAAGGTTTGATGTAAACATGGTTTTCTGTAAGTCACTTGAACATTTCCATGAGCTGTGTAAATGTATAATTGTTCATTTTTACCAGTTTAAATGGAAAACAGGACTGGCTTGTTTGGCTGACACTACAGCAAGGTTCCACTGAAGGTAATTCATTGAAAATATGCAATTGAGGTGAATGAATCCTTTCCCAGAAATGTAATGAGGATTTGGCATCTTTACTATTACAGTCCACATCAATGAAGATGTCAACTTTGCCTTCAAAATATATTTGCATAGCAACAGGTGTAATTTTCCAATTTGCGTTCGTTTTAACCCTGTTCTAATTGACAACAGCGCAAGCCTAGAGTTATCAGAATGGAGAGAGAGTGAGAGCCAATCCACTTAAAGGGCAACTCAAAACCCTTCTTAATTCAGAATTCTTTGGGCTCACTTTTAAGTTAAGGATATGGTCATAGACTTGAAATGTTAACTCTCCCTGTCTCTCCACAGATGCTGCCAAGCTTGCTTGAGTATTTCCAGCATTTTCTGTTTTTAATCCTGATTTAAATTATCTTTCTTTCCCCTGGTAAAATTCCTTGTTCAAACCTGTTCAAGTACATCCTCTACACCTCCATCCCCCACCAGGATGGTCTGAGGGCCCTTAGCTTCTTCCTCGAACAGAGGCCCGAACAATCCCCATCCACCACTACTCTCCTCCGTCTGGCTGAACTTGTTCTCACACTGAACAATTTCTCCTTCAACTCCTCTCACTTCCTCCAAATAAAAGGTGTGACTATGGGAAACCGCATGGGCCCCAGCTATACCTGTCTCTTTATGGGGTATGTGGAACATTCCTTGTTCCAGTCCTACTCCGGCCCCCTCCCACAACTCTTTCTCCGGTACATCAATGATCACTTCGGTGCTACTTCATGCTCTTGTCGGGACTTGGAAAAATTTATTAAGTTTGCTTCCACTCTCCACCCCTCCATCATTTTCACATGGTCCATCTCTGTCACTTCCCTTCCCTTCCTTGACCTCTCTGTCTCAATCTCTGGTGATAGACTATCCACCAATATCCATTACAAGCCTACCGACTCCCACAGCTACTTCGACTACAGCTCCTCACACCCCGCTTCCTGTAAGGACTCCATCCCATTCTCTCAGTTCCTTCGCCTCCGTCGCATCTGTTCCGATGATGCTACCTTCAAAAACAGTTTCTCCTGACATGTCCTCCTTCTTCCTTAACCAAGGTTTTCCACCCACGGTCCTTGACAGGGCCCTCAACCGTGTCCGGCCCATCTCCCGCGCATCCACCCTCACGCCTTCTCCTCCCTCCCAGAAACATGATAGGGTCCCCCTTGTCCTCACTTATCACCCCACCAGCCTCCGCATTCAAAGGATCATCCTCCGCCATTTCCGCCAACTCCAGCATGATGCCACCACCAAACACATCTTCCCTTCACCCCCACTGTCGGCATTCCGTAGGGATCGTTCCCTCCGTGACACCCTGGTCCACTCCTCCATCAGCCCCTACTCCTCAACCCCCTCCCATGGCACCTTCCCATGCAACTGCAGAAGGTGCAACACCTGCCCCTTTACTTCCCCCCTCCTTACCGTCCAAGGGCCCAAACACTCCTTTCAAGTGAAGCAGCATTTCACTTGCACTTCCCTCAATTTAGTCTACTGCATTCGTTGCTCCCAATGTGGTTTCCTCTACATTGGAGAGACCAAACGCAGACTGGGTGACCACTTTGCGGAACACCTTCGGTCTGTCCGCAAGTATTACCCAAACCTCCCTGTCGCTTGCCATTTTAACACTCCACCCTGCTCTCCTACCCACATGTCTGTCTTTGGCTTGCTGCATTGTTCCAGTGAAGCCCAACGCAAACTGGAGGAACAGCACCTCATCTTCCGACTGGGTACTTCACAGCTTTCCGGACTGAATATTGAGTTCAACAATTTTAGATCATGAACTCGTTCGTCCATCCCCACCCCCTGTCCGATCCCCCTTTTTCCAATAATTTATAATCTTTTTTCAACTATTTTTTTTCTTTTCCTTCCTATTTTTAAATTTATTTTGATCTATTGTTTCATCTCCACCTTTTAGCCCATTTCAATCCCTTCCCCCCACCCCACCCTCACTAGGGCCATCTGCCAGTAGCTTGCTTCCCTTAATGTCCCCATTAGCACATCCTTTGGATAATATCACCCCCGTCAACACCCCTTTGTCCTTTTGTCTGTGACATCTTTGGCAATCTCTTCCTGGCCTTCACCTATCACTGGCCCTCTATCCAGCTCTACCTGTCCCACCCCCTTCTCCCAGTTTATATTTCATCTCATTTCTATATGTCTTAGTTCTGATGAAGAGTCATACGGACTCGAAACGTTAACTCTGTTTCTCTCTCCACAGCGGCTGTCAGACCTGCTGAGTTTTTCCAGCATTTTCTGTTTTTGTTTCAGATTTCCAGCATCCGCAGTATTTTGCTTTTATCTAAACGATGTACAGCTACTGGATAAAAGTTGTATGGGAATATAAATCCATAAACTATATAGAGCAATGCAGTTGCTTGCCTGATTGGCACCCTTGCTACCAGCTACCCTCTCCAGCACTGGCACACTGTGGTTGCAGTGTGCACCATCTACAGGATGATGGGCAGAACCCCACCCCCCACCATTACTCTGACACCACCTTTTATAATCAATTCCCTTCACAATAAATGATAATATTCTATTAACTTTCCTAATTACCTGCTGTACCTGCATACTAAGCTTTTGGGATTCATGCACTAGGACACCCAGATCCCTCTGCACCTCAGAGCTCTGCAATCTCTCACCCATTTAGATAATAAGCTTCTCTTTTATTCTTCCTGCCAAAATGAACGATTTCACATTTTCCCACATTATACTCTTATTTCCAGATCTTTGCCCACTCACTTAACCAATCCATGTCACTCTGTAGCCTCCTTCCATCCTTTTTGTAACTTACTTTCCTACCTATTCTTGTGTCATCAGTAAATTTAGCAACTATTCCTTCAGTCCCTTCATCCAAGTCATTAGTGCCCCAACGCTAATCCCTGTGGCACACCACTTGTCACATCCTGGCAACCAGAAAAGTACCCATTTTTGCCAACTCTCGGTTTCCTGTTAGCCAGCCAACCTTCTATCCATGCCAATATGTTAGCTTTGCCCATCTGAGCATTTATTTTCCACAATAGCCTTTGATGTGGTACTTTATCAAATGCCTTCTGGAAATCTAAGTACAGTACACCCACCAGTTCCCCTATATCCACAGTATATATGACTCCTTCAAAGAACTCCAATAACTTGGGTAAACTTGATTTCCCTTTTGTATGACCTTTAATAGCAGCTTCTAACATTTTCCCCATGACAGAAGTTAGGCTAACTGGCCTATCGTTTCCTGTTTTCTGTCTCCCTCCCTTTTTGAATAAAGGAGTTATATTTGTTATTTTCCAATCTAATGAAACCTTCCCCGAATCTAGGCAGTTTTGGAAAATTAAAACCAATGCATCAACTATCTCACTAGCCACTTCTTTCAAGACCTTAATGTGAAGCCCATCTGGACCTGGGGATTTTTCAGCCACAGCTTCAACAATTTACTCAATACCACTTCCCTGATGATTGTAATTTTCCCGAGTTCCTCCCTCCCTCCCATTTCCTGATTTACAGCTATTTCCGGGATGTTACTTGTGTCCTCTATAGTGAAGACCGAAGCAAAATACCTGCTTAATTCATCTGCCATCTCCTTAATTTCCATTATCAATTCTCCAGACACATTCTCTATAGGACCAAAGCTCACTTTGTTAATTCTTTCCTTATTTAAAATCTATAGAAACTCTTACCATTTGTCTTTATATTACTAGCTAGATTTCTCTCAAAACTCTTATTTTTTTCCCTACTTTATAATCTTTTTGTCATCCTTTTCTGTTCTTTATATCCTTTCCAATCTTCTGACCTGCCACCCATCTTTGTGTAATTATCTACTTGTTCTTTAAGTTTGATACTGTCTTTAACTTTTTTAGTTAAACAGACAGTGCCCCCCCACCCCCCACCCCCTTGGAACTTTTCTTCCTCATTGGAATGTATATATTCTGTGTATTCTGAAATATCCCTTTAAATGTCTGTCACTGAATACCTATTAACATATCCCCTAACCTCATTCGCCAATTCACGTTAGCTAGCTCTGCTTTCAAGCTCTCATCATTGTCCTTATTGAAGTTTAAAATACTAGTCTTGGACGCACTCCTCTCTCCCTCAAAATGAATGTAAAATTCAATCATATTATGATCGCTGCTACCTAGGGGTGCCTTCACTAGGAGGTTATCTTGTTGCTCAATACCAGGTCTAGTATAGCCTGCTCTCTGATTGGCTCTAGAATGTGCTGTTCTAAGAATCTATCACGAAAATATTCTATGAACTCCTCATCTAGGCTACCTTTGCCCACCTGATTTTTCCCATATGTAGATTAAAAGTCCCCATGATTATTGCTGTAGGTTACTGGCAAACTCCCATTATCTCTTCTTTTATATCCTGTCCTACTGTATAGTTACAATTAGGAGGGCCTGTACACCACTCCCACAACTGACTTCTTGCCTTCTTCATCTCTCATCTCAACCCAAACCACTTCTACATCCTGGCTTCCTGAACTTAGGTTATTCCTCTCTAATGTGCTAAAACCATCATTAATTAACAGAGTCACCCCTCCACCTTTCCCTAACATTCTGTCCTTCCTAAATTTCACATACCCTTCAATATTCAGGTCCCAATCTATGTCACCCTGTAGCCATGTCTCTGTAATGGTATCAGATCATACTTATTTATGTCCATTTGTGCTGTCAGTTCACCTGTTTTGTTTTGAAGGCTACGTGAAATTAAATACAGAGCTTTTAGTTTTGTCCGTTCATTATTTTTTGGCATCTAGCCTTTTCTGCTGATTTACTCTTAGATTTGTAATCTCTGTCCCTTCCTGTCACAGTCTGTTAATCATTCCCCATATTAATACCTGTCACTCCTGCCTTGTCTCTACTGGGGCTTCTGTCAAACATACACTTGTGCTTTTGTAGTCATCTGATGTGTAATATACCTTTAAGACCAGTCTTGTAATGTAAGATCACATGATCTTAATACCCAATAGCAGAGTAGCGCCGGCTACCTCTGTGGGAGAGCCTTGAGTTACAGTCTGAAGAGTGAAGAGAGAGTTGGCATTGTGAGCACACGAGTGTAGCTGCTGAGTTTAGTTTGTAAATAAACAGCATGTCTTTATTCTAACAACGATCTCTGGATCTTCTCTGTCTCTACCGATTCAGTCACCCCGGAACAAGTGAACAACCTGGATCCTTTAGCCCCCACAAACCAGGGCACTGGATCCAACAGCTTTTCACTTAGAAGCATATGCATTCATTCAATAACATGTCAGATTGTTGCTAAGGGCAAAAAGAAGGCAGACCGTGTATGGTCACCTTATGAGGTTTATGAAATTTTATGAAATAAAGGGTTATTATTTCATAGTGTTTTTGATAGCCTCAGGAAGTCCCAAAGGCTTCACAGCCAATGAAATGCTTTAAAGTGTAGTTACCGATGCAGTACAAGCTAATACAGCAACCAATTTCTACACAGAATCACAGCAACGTGATAATGACCAGGTAACCCGTTTCAGAGACGTTGCTCTAAGGACAAATATTGAACAGGACTAACCGTGCCATGGATTTCTTTGAATCCATCTGAGAGACCAGGTGGGGCTTTGGTTTATGGCACTTCTGACAGCGCAGCACTCCCCCAGGTCCTGCACCAGAGTGTCAGCCTTAGATTTTCGTGCTCAAGGGCAGAATTTTACACCTCGCGGGTGAGTTAGTGCCCCACCCGGTCGGGGGTAAAATCGCGCGAGATGGTATCGGGCCAGCGTCTCGAGGTCGCCGCACACTCGCCCGATGTTTCGCTTGGCGGCTGCACGCAAAAGTGGGAAGTGCGCCCGCCGACAAGTAAGAGGGTGGTTAAGCCCATTAAAGGTGCCTTACAGTTAGTGGAGGAGCGAATCGGCCAATCGGCCTTTACAGTTTTCATCAAACCTCACCCCCGGGCGAGATGGATTCTCCGTTAGGAAATGAAGTGAAAATCAATATCTGGGGACAGCGTTTTTATGAGGTTTGCTTTCAGGTGCCTGATCGTGATTCAAGGACATTTTTTGCTGCTTTGTTTTATTGTTTTCAGGTCTGTGGCCTCCCTGCTGCAGCTGCCTGCCTCCTGGGAGCTCTCTCACAGCGCTCACCCACCCCACAGTGATTCCGTCACCCCCACCCCGCCAGCGCTGAGCTCCCCAGCGTGAAATCATGTCCAGGGGTCAGTTCCCTGCCCCCCCACCGACTGAAAGGTTCAGGCCCAAGTCTCTGGAGCTGGATTGAACCCAGAATGCGCTGAGCCTGAGATGAGAGTGTTACCCTCAGAGTCACAACCCATACCCGACTGGCAACTGGCACTCATGTCAGAATGAGTTTTAGTGACTGCCCATCCCCTGTTCTCCACCCCTGTGCCCTCCCCTGTGCCCCTCCCTTGTGCCCCTCCTCTCTGCCCCTCCTCTCTGCCCCTCCCCTGTGCCTCTCCCCTGTGCCCCTCCTCTCTGCCCCTCCCCTGTGCCCCTCCTCTCTGCCCCTCCCCTGTGCCTCTCCCCTGTGCCCCTCCTCTCTGCCCCTCCCCTGTGCCCCTCCTCTCTGCCCCTCCCCTGTGCCCCTCCCCTGTGCCCCTCCCCTGTGCCCCTCCTCTCTGCCCCTCCCCTGTGCCCCTCCTCTCTGCCCCTCCCCTGTGCCCCTCCCCTCTGCCCCTCCCCTCTGCCCCTCCCCTGTGCCCCTCCCCTGTGCCTCTCCCCTGTGCCCCTCCCCTGTGCCCCTCCCCTGTGCCCCTCCCTTGTGCCCCTCCTCTCTGCCCCTCCCCTGTGCCCCTCCCCTGTGCCCCTCCCCTGTGCCTCTCCCCTGTGCCCCTCCCCTCTGCCCCTCCCCTGTGCCCCTCCCCTGTGCCCCTCCTCTCTGCCCCTCCTCTGTGCCCCTCCCCTGTGCCCCTCCCCTGTGCTCTCCCCTGGGCTCCATGTTGGAGTTATGCTTTGCAGTTCCAGGTCTCTGGTGACTGGTGAAGGTGGATGGTAGACGGGACACAGAGGGCACATTGATGCAGACATTCACAGAGGGCGCTTCCAGCTCATTGCCAGCGAACAGCGAGGTTTCCTTTCCAAGTGGGCCCCGGTTGGTAAGGACGAATGAGTCAAGGCTGCGGTTTGGAAAATTCAGACACACACCCACGATGAAATTCCAGAAGTGGGAGCCCACCTGCAGGGAGTGTGTCCGGTTGGGGGGGGGGGTGGCGGTGGGGAGGTGCGAGCTGGAGGTGACAGGGGCAGGTCTGTAGGTGCAGGTGGAGCAACGCAAATCGTGCAAGATGTCACTCCAGCCACACCAGATGGTAGCTCATCTGTGGGCCAGACTCCCAGTAATACACCGTCAATTCAAACATCCAACTACAGACATGTTCCAGGAACAATCGCTGCTCACAGATTCTCCAGGGGGTTGGAGCTGTGGTCCAGCCGAGATCTGGAGAAACGTCCCTGATGGAAAAGCAGCTGTGCGGCATGGACGGAGATGAGTTAAACCTCTGGATTAAAATCACTGGAAGCTGGTGGTGATACTGATGTAATTATAGCTGAACCACCTCCTATTGATATTGAGACAACTGTTGTGCTCAGGGATCGGCATGTACTGAAATAATTCACCTCAGGCCTGATAGAGGTTTTGCCAATAACAGGAGGTTGCTTTGACTTTATAGAATCACGTATCACCAGACCCCGATATTGGCGAACCCCCCCCTACCCCACCCGGGTCCTGCAATGGTGGGCCCGAGGGTGTCGAGGGGGGAATTAAAAATGAAGAAATGGGGAGCCAGGGCAGAGCTCCTCGCTTGGCGTGTGTCCAGCCCGCTGGAGGGTGGAGTCTGATGATGCTGGTCAGCAGCTCACCCACCAACAACTGAGAGGCCGAGTCAGGCCATGGAGGTGGCGGTCGATGGGGGTTTTACCTACCCGCCCTGGGTTAAGGCTAACGGGTGGGTCGATTCAGCCCAGTGGACGGATGAGGTTCCCGGGATTGAGTTTTTAAAATTGGAAAACGTTTGGAGAGAGTTTACCTCGGCCCCTCGTCCAGGTGACTGATCCTGAGGCGTGGACCTTCTAGTCGACATTTGGAAATCAGTTCTTATGGCTTTTGAATTCTTCGGCTCCCTGAGGCGGCACCCTCGCTCTTTCACTTCGCCCTCCACCCCCGCCCTCTCCCCACGCTCGCCCTCTCCCCACGCTCGCCCTCTCCCCACGCTCACCCTCTCCCTGCCCTCTCCCCACGCTCGCCCTCTCCCCGCCCTCTCCCCACCCTCTCCCCACGCTCACCCTCTCCCCACGCTCACCCTCTCCCCACGCTCGCCCTCTCCCCACGCTCGCCCTCTCCCCGCCCTCTCCCCACGCTCGCCCTCTCCCCGCCCTCTCCCCACGCTCGCCCTCTCCCCACTCTCACCCTCTCCCCGCCCTCTCCCCACGCTCACCCTCTCCCCGCCCTCTCCCCACCCTCTCCCCACGCTCACCCTCTCCCCACGCTCACCCTCTCCCCGCCCTCTCCCCACGCTCGCCCTCTCCCCACGCTCACCCTCTCCCCACGCTCGCCCTCTCCCCACGCTCACCCTCTCCCCGCCCTCTCCCCACGCTCGCCCTCTCCCCGCCCTCTCCCCACCCTCTCCCCACGCTCACCCTCTCCCCATGCTCACCCTCTCCCCACGCTCGCCCTCTCCCCACGCTCGCCCTCTCCCCGCCCTCTCCCCACGCTCGCCCTCTCCCCGCCCTCTCCCCACCCTCTCCCCACGCTCACCCTCTCCCCAAGCTCGCCCTCTCCCCACCCTCTCCCCACGCTCGCCCTCTCCCCGCCCTCTCCCCACCCTCTCCCCACGCTCGCCCTCTCCCCGCCCTCTCCCCACGCTCTCCCCCTCCCCACGCTTGCTCTCTCCCCGCGCTCGCCCTCTCCCCACCCTCTCCCCACGCTCGCCCTCACCCCGCACTCTCCCCACGCTCGCCCTCGCCCCGCACTCTCCCCACGCTCGCCCTCACCCCGCACTCTCCCCACGCTCGCCCTCGCCCCGCACTCTCCCCACGCTCGCCCTCGCCCCGCGCTCACCCTCTCCCTGCGTTCGCCCTCTCCCTGCGCTCATCCTCTCCCCACACTCGCCCTCTCCCCACACTCGTCCTCTCCCCACACTCGCCCTCTCCCCACACTCGCCCTCTCCCCACACTCGCCCTCTCCCCACACTCGCCCTCTCCCCACACTCTCCCCGCGCTCTCCCCGCCCTCTCCCCACACTCTCCCCGCGCTCTCCCCGCCCTCTCCCCACACTCTCCCCGCGCTTTCCCTGCCCTCTCCCCGCGCTCTCCCCGCGCTCTCCCCGCACTCTCCCCGCGCTCTCCCCGCGCTCTCCCCGCGCTCTCCCCGCACTCTCCCCGCGCTCTCCCTGCCCTCTCCCCACACTAGCCCTCTCCCCACACTCGCCCTCTCCCCACACTCGCCCTCTCCCCACACTCGCCCTCTCCCCACCCTCTCCCCGCACTCTCCCCGCGCTCTCCCTGCCCTCTCCCCACACTCGCCCTCTCCCCACACTCGCCCTCTCCCCACACTCGCCCTCTCCCCACCCTCTCCCCACACTCGCCCTCTCCCCACACTCGCCCTCTCCCCACACTCGCCCTCTCCCCGCCCTCTCCCTGCGCTCGCCCTCTCCCCACACTCGCCCTCTCCCCGCGCTCGCCCTCTCCCCACACTCGCCCTCTCCCCACGCTCGCCCTCTCCCCACGCTCGCCCTCTCCCCACACTCGCCCTCTCCCCACACTCGCGCTCTCCCCGCCCTCTCCCCGCACTCTCCCCGCGCTCGCCCTCTCCCCACACTCGTGCTCTCCCCGCGCTCTCCCCGCCCTCTCCCCACACTCTCCCCGCGCTCTCCCTGCCCTCTCCCCGCGCTCTCCCCGCGCTCTCCCCGCACTCTCCCCGCGCTCGCCCTCTCCCCACACTCGCCCTCTCCCCACACTCGTGCTCTCCCCGCCCTCTCCCCACACTCGCCCTCTCCCCACACTCACCCTCTCCCCACACTCTCCCCGCGCTCTCCCCGCCCTCTCCCCACACTCTCCCCGCGCTCTCCCCGCGCTCTCCCCGCCCTCTCCCCACACTCTCCCCGCGCTCTCCCTGCCCTCTCCCCGCGCTCTCCCCGCGCTCTCCCCGCCCTCTCCCCACACTCTCCCCGCGCTCTCCCTGCCCTCTCCCCGCGCTCTCCCTGCCCTCTCCCCGCACTCTCCCCGCGCTCTCCCTGCCCTCTCCCGGCGCTCTCCCCGCCCTCTCCCCGCCCTCTCCCCGCCCTCTCCCCGCGCTCTCCCCGCGCTCTCCCCGCCCTCTCCCCGCGCTCTCCCCGCCCTCTCCCCGCGCTCTCCCCGCGCTCTCCCTGCCCTCTCCCCGCGCTCTCCCTGCCCTCTCCCCGCCCTCTCCCCGCGCTCTCCCCGCGCTCTCCCCGCCCTCTCCCCGCGCTCTCCCCGCGCTCTTCCTGCTGTTGCCCTCCCCTCTCCCTCTCCCCACTCCCTGCTCTCGTGCGGGTCCTCGCTGGGCCTGTCTGTGCTCCTTTCACGCTGGCTGCCCGTTAATTTCTTGGCTAAATTGCAGCCAGAGTCCGATCGCGGGTGGCGGTCCTGTTCCCCGGACAGTCCCCGGCCCCCCCACCGCACCCACACGCTGAACTCAAAACCCTGCCTCCAACCCCCCACCACAAACGGACCTGCCGCCATTTCCCTTGGGGGGGGGGGGGGGCTGATGTGACTGTCCTGATGAGGGGGTAAATTCACCAACAGATTTAAATCACAGTGGAAATTGGGATTGAAGCTGAGCCTTTGCTGCGCAGGAGCCCAGGTCTCGGGGAAGTGGGGAGAGTGAGGGAGGCCGGGGCTGTCAGCTCCACAGGGTGAAGACCTTTCTCAGCCCTCCCAGTGACTCAGGAGAAGCAGAGGGTGCGTCCCCCAGACCCTGAAGGAGGCTTTGTGCCTCCCCCCTGCCCAACATATAATCTCCCTCTCCCTCTCACTCTCATTGTCCCTCTAGCTCTCCCTCTCTCTCTCGCTCTCCCATTCGTTGTCCCTCTCTCTTTCCCTCTCGCTCTCCCTCTCATTGTCCCTCTCGCTCTCCCTCTCTCTCTCTCCCTCTCGCTCTCCCTCTCATTGTCCCTCTCGCTCTCCTCTTGCTCTCCCTCTCGCTCTCCCCCTCACTCTCCCTCTCTCTCTCCCTCTCACTCTCCCTCTCCCCCAGACCCTCCTTTTAATTGTTCTAGAAGGTGGGAAATAACGTTTTGTTTAAGCAAATTCCATGGGGTTGTCTCTGTGCCGGAGGAGAGTACTTCAGCCACTGCTTCCTGTTGCCTAAGGCAGGTATTGGGCCCCTTGTTCTTGAGGAGCCCAGCGTATGTTCTCAGCCTCCCCACCTCCCCCACCTCTGCCGGACTGAGCAGAACAGGAGCTGAGCGCCGGATTTTGCTGGCTTGGATAGGGCCTAGTTACCGGGGTTGGATGTGAAGCCGGGATGATCAGCAGCCTCTGGCTCGCTGGGGTCTCCTGAGAGCTGCTTCCCATTCACCCTGAGGGTCACTGGCCGCTGAGTAGAACAGCCCAAAACAACCCGGAGGAATTGGGCTTTCGGCCATGTGCAGCTGCAGACTGAAGCAAGCCGACTGTAGACCAGCTTGCAGCCTGGTCTCTGCCATAAAGTGGCCCTTAACTAAAATCTACCCCATACGTTTAAAAGCATTGAAATACTTCACAGTTAAATCTCTTCACAGTTAAACCTCTTCACAGTTAAACATCATCCCAGTTAAACCTCTTCACAGTTAAATCTCTTCACAGTTAAACCACTTCACAGTTAAACATCATCCCAGTTAAACCTCATCCCAGTTAAACCTCATCCCAGTTAAACCTCTTCACAGTTAAACCTCATCCCAGTTAAACCTCATCCCAGTTAAACCTCTTCACAGTTAAACCTCATACCAGTTAAACCTCTTCACAGTTAAATCTCTTCACAGTTAAACCTCTTCACAGTTAAACCTCATCCCAGTTAAATCTCATCCCAGTTAAAGCTCTTCACAGTTAAACCTCATCCCAGTTAAACCTGATCCCGGTTAAACCTTATCCCAGTTAAATCTCTTCAAAGTTAAACCTCATCCCAGTTAAAATTCATCCCAGTTCAACCACTTCACAGTTAAAACTCATCCCAGTTAAACCTCATCCCAGTTAAACCTCTTCACATTTAAACCTCATCCCAGTTAAACCTCATCCCAGTTAAACCTCTTCACAGTTAAACCTCTTCACAGTTAAACCTCATCCCAGTTAAAACTCTTCACAGTTAAATCTCTTCACAGTGAAACCTCTTCACAGTTAAATTTCTTCACATTTAAACCACTTCACAGTTAAACATTATCCCAGTTAAACCTCATCCCAGTTAAACCCCATCCCAGTTAAACCTCTTCACAGTTAAACCTCATCCCAGTTAAACCTCTTCACAGTTAAACCTCATCCCAGTTAAACCTCATCCCAGTTAAACCTCTTCAAAGTTAAACCTCATCCCAATAAACCTTATCCCAGTTAAACCTCTTCACAGTTAAGCCTCATCCCAGTTAAACCTCATCCCAGTTAAACCTCATCCCAGTTAAACCTCTTCACAGTTAAACCTCATCCCAGTTAAACCTCTTCAGAGTTAAACCTCATCCCAGTTAAACCTTATCCCAGTTAAACCTCTTCACAGTTAAACCTCTTCACAGTTAAACCTCATCCCAGTTAAACCTCATCCCGGTTAAACCTTATCCCAGTTAAATCTCTTCAAAGTTAAACCTCATGCCAGTTAAACCTCATCCCAGTTCAACCACTTCACAGTTAAAACTCATCCCAGTTAAACCTCATCCCAGTTAAACCTCTTCACAATTAAACCTCATCCCAGTTAAACCTCATCCCAGTTAAACCTCTTCACAGTTAAACCTCATCACAGTTAAACCTCATCCCAGTTAAACCTCATCCCAGTTAAACCTCTTCACAGTTAAATCTCTTCACAGTTAAACCTCTTCACAGTTAAACCTCATCCCAGTTAAACCTCTTCACAGTTAAATCTCTTCACAGTTGAACCTCTTCACAGTTAAACATCATCCCAGTTAAACCTCTTCACAGTTAAATCTCTTCACAGTTAAACCACATCACAGTTAAACATCATCCCAGTTAAACCTCATCCGAGTTAAACCTCATCCCAGTTAAACCTCTTCACAGTTAAACCTCATCCCAGTTAAACCTCTTCAGAGTTAAACCTCATCCCAGTTAAACCTTATCCCAGTTAAACCTCATCACAGTTAAACCTCTTCACATTTAAACCTTATCCCAGTTAAACCTCTTCACAGTTAAACCTTATCCCAGATAAACCTCTTTACAGTTAAAACTCATCCCAGTGAAACCTCTACTCAGTTAAACCTCTTCACAGTTAAACCTCATCCCAATTAAACCTCATCCCAGTTAAACCTCTTCACAGTTAAACCTCTTCACAGTTAAACCTCATTACAGTTAAACATCATCCAGGTTAAACCTCATCCCAGTTAAACCTCTTCTCAGTTAAACCTCTTCACAGTTAAACCTCATCCCAGTTAAAACTCTTCACAGTTAAATCTCTTCACAGTGAAACCTCTTCACAGTTAAATTTCTTCACATTTAAACCAATTCACAGTTAAACATTATCCCAGTTAAACCTCATCCCAGTTAAACCCCATCCCAGTTAAACCTCTTCACAGTTAAACCTCATCCCAGTTAAACCTCTTCACAGTTAAACCTCATCCCAGTTAAACCTCATCCCAGTTAAACCTCTTCAAAGTTAAACCTCATCCCAATACACCTTATCCCAGTTAAACCTCTCCACAGTTAAGCCTCATCCCAGTTAAACCTCATCCCAGTTAAACCTCATCCCAGTTAAACCTCTTCACAGTTAAACCTCATCCCAGTTAAACCTCTTCAGAGTTAAACCTCATCCCAGTTAAACCTTATCCCAGTTAAACCTCTTCACAGTTAAACCTCTTCACAGTTAAACCTCATCCCAGTTAAACCTCTTCACAGTTAAACCTCATCCCAGTTAAAACTCTTCACAGTTAAACCTAATCCCAGTTAAACCTCTTCACAGTTAAACCTCATCCCAGTTAAACCTCATCCCAGTAAAACCTTATCACAGTTAAAACTGATCCCAGTTAAACCTCATCACAGTTAAACCTCTTCACAGTTAAACCTCATCCCAGTTAAATCTCATCCCAGTTAAAGCTCTTCACAGTTAAACCTCATCCCAGTTAAACCTCATCCCGGTTAAACCTTATCCCAGTTAAATCTCTTCAAAGTTAAACCTCATCCCAGTTAAACCTCTTCACAGTTAAACCTCATCCCAGTTAAATCTCATCCCAGTTAAAGCTCTTCACAGTTAAACCTCATCCCAGTTAAACCTGATCCCGGTTAAACCTTATCCCAGTTAAATCTCTTCAAAGTTAAACCTCATCCCAGTTAAAATTCATCCCAGTTCAACCACTTCACAGTTAAAACTCATCCCAGTTAAACCTCATCCCAGTTAAACCTCATCCCAGTTAAACCTCATCCCAGTTAAACCTCTTCACAGTTAAACCTCTTCACACTTAAACCTCATCCCAGTTAAACATCATCCCAGTTAAACCTCTTCACAGTTAAACCTAATCCCAGTTAAACCTCTTCACAGTTAAACCTCTTCACAGTTAAACCTCATCCCAGTCAAACCTCTTCAAAGTTAAACCTTATCCCAGTTAAACGTCTTCACAGTTAAACCTAATCCCAGTTAAACCTCTTCACAGTGAAACCTCATCCCAGTTAAACCTCATCCCAGTTAAACCTCATCCCAGTTAAACCTCATCCCAGTTAAACCTCATCACAGTTAAACCTCTTCACGGTTAAACCTCTTCACAGTTAAACCTCATCCCAGTTAAACCTCTTCACAGTTAAACCTCATCCCAGTTAAACCTTATCCCAGTTACACCTCAACCCAGTTAAAACTCTTCAAAGTTAAACCTCATCCCAGTTAAACCTTATCCCAGTTAAACCTCTTCACAGTTAAGCCTTATGCCAGTTAAACCTCATCCCAGTTAAACCTCATCCCAGTTAAACCTCTTCACAGTTAAACCTCATCCCAGTTAAACCTCTTCAGAGTTAAACCTCATCCCAGTTAAACCTCATCCCAGTTAAACCTCTTCACAGTTAAGCCTCATCCAGGTTAAAACTCTTCAGAGTTAAACCTCATTCCAATTAAACCTTATCCCAGTCAAACCACTTCACAGTTAAACCTTATCCCAGTTAAACCTCTTTAGAGTTAAACCTCATCCCAGTTAAACCTCTTCACAGTTAAACCTCTTCACGGTTAAACCTCTTCCCAGTTAAACCTCATCACAGTTAAACCTCTTCACAGTTAAACCTCATCCCAGTTAAACCTCATCCCAGTTAAACCTCACCCAGTTAAAACTCTTCAAAGTTAAACCTCATCCCACTTAACCCTTATCCCAGTTAAACCTCTTCTCAGTTAAGCATTATCCCAGTTAAACCATATCCCAGTTAAACCTCATCCCAGTGAAACCTCATCCCAGTTAAACCTCTTCACAGTTAAACCTAATCCCAGTTAAACCTCTTCTGAGTTAAACCTCATCCCAGTTAAACCTTATCCCAGTCAAACCTCTTCACAGTTAAACCTCTTCACAGTTAAACCTTATCCCAGTTAAACCTCTACACAGTTAAACCTTATCCCAGATTAACCTCTTTACAGTTAAACCTCATCCCAGTTAAACCTCTTCACAGTTAAACCTACTCCCAGTTAAACCTCTTCACAGTTAAACCTCATCCCAGTTAAACCTCTTCACAGTTAAACCTCAACCCAGTTAAATCTTTTCACAGTTAAACCTCATCCCAGTTAAACCTCATCCCAGGTAAACATCTTCAAAGTTAAACCTCATCCCAGTTAAACCTTATCCCAGTTAAACCTCTTCACAGTTAAGCCTTATCCCAGTTGAACCTCATCCCAGTTAAACCTCATCCCAGTTAAACCTCTTCACAGTTAAACCTCATCCCAGTTAAAACTCTTCACAGTTAAATCTCTTCACAGTGAAACCTCTTCACAGTTAAATTTCTTCACATTTAAACCACTTCACAGTTAAACATTATCCCAGTTAAACCTCATCCCAGTTAAACCCCATCCCAGTTAAACCTCTTCACAGTTAAACCTCATCCCAGTTAAACCTCTTCACAGTTAAACCTCATCCCAGTTAAACCTCATCCCAGTTAAACCTCTTCAAAGTTAAACCTCATCCCAATAAACCTTATCCCAGTTAAACCTCTCCACAGTTAAGCCTCATCCCAGTTAAACCTCATCCCAGTTAAACCTCATCCCAGTTAAACCTCTTCACAGTTAAACCTCATCCCAGTTAAACCTCTTCAGAGTTAAACCTCATCCCAGTTAAACCTTATCCCAGTTAAACCTCTTCACAGTTAAACCTCTTCACAGTTAAACCTCATCTCAGTTAAACCTCTTCACAGTTAAACCTCATCCCAGTTAAAACTCTTCACAGTTAAACCTAATCCCAGTTAAACCTCTTCACAGTTAAACCTCATCCCAGTTAAACCTCATCCCAGTAAAACCTTATCACAGTTAAAACTCATCCCAGTTAAACCTCATCACAGTTAAACCTCATCACAGTTAAACCTCTTCACAGTTAAACCTCATCCCAGTTAAATCTCATCCCAGTTAAAGCTCTTCACAGTTAAACCTCATCCCAGTTAAACCTCTTCACGGTTAAACCTATTCCCAGTTAAACCTCATCACAGTTAAACCTCTTCACAGTTAAACCTCATCCCAGTTAAACCTCATCCCAGTTAAACCTCATCCCAGTTAAAACTCTTCAAAGTTAAACCTCATCCCACTTAACCCTTATCCCAGTTAAACCTCTTCTCAGTTAAGCATTATCCCAGTTAAACCACATCCCAGTTAAACCTCATCCCAGTGAAACCTCATCCCAGTTGAACCTCTTCACAGTTAAACCTCATCCCAGTTAAACCTCTTCTGAGTTAAACCTCATCCCAGTTAAACCTTATCCCAGTCAAAACTCTTCACAGTTAAACCTCTTCACAGTTAAACCTTATCCCAGTTAAACCTCTTCACAGTTAAACCTTATCCCAGATTAACCTCTTTACAGTTAAACCTCATCCCAGTTAAACCTTATCCCAGTTAAACCTCTTCACAGTTAAGCCTTATGCCAGTTAAACCTCAACCCAGTTAAACCTCATCCCAGTTAAACCTCTTCACAGTTAAACCTCATCCCAGTTAAACCTCTTCAGAGTTAAACCTCATCCCAGTTAAACCTCATCCCAGTTAAACCTCTTCACAGTTAAGCCTCATCCAGGTTAAAACTCTTCAGAGTTAAACCTCATTCCAATTAAACCTTATCCCAGTCAAACCACTTCACAGTTAAACCTTATCCCAGTTAAACCTCTTTAGAGTTAAACCTCATCCCAGTTAAACCTCTTCACAGTTAAACCTCTTCACGGTTAAACCTCTTCCCAGTTAAACCTCATCACAGTTAAACCTCTTCACAGTTAAACCTCATCCCAGTTAAACCTCATCCCAGTTAAACCTCACCCAGTTAAAACTCTTCAAAGTTAAACCTCATCCCACTTAACCCTTATCCCAGTTAAACCTCTTCTCAGTTAAGCATTATCCCAGTTAAACCATATCCCAGTTAAACCTCATCCCAGTGAAACCTCATCCCAGTTAAACCTCTTCACAGTTAAACCTAATCCCAGTTAAACCTCTTCTGAGTTAAACCTCATCCCAGTTAAACCTTATCCCAGTCAAACCTCTTCACAGTTAAACCTCTTCACAGTTAAACCTCATCCCAGTTAAACCTCTTCACAGTTAAACCTCATCCCAGTTAAACCTCTTCACAGTTAAACCTACTCCCAGTTAAACCTCTTCACAGTTAAACCTCATCCCAGTTAAACCTCTTCACAGTTAAACCTCAACCCAGTTAAATCTTTTCACAGTTAAACCTCATCCCAGTTAAACCTCATCCCAGTTAAACATCTTCAAAGTTAAACCTCATCCCAGTTAAACCTTATCCCAGTTAAACCTCTTCACAGTTAAGCCTTATCCCAGTTAAACCTCATCCCAGTTAAACCTCATCCCAGTTAAACCTCTTCACAGTTAAAACTCATCCCAGTTAAACCTCTTCAGAGTTAAACCTCATCCCAGTAAAACCTTATCCAAGTTAAACCTCTTCACAGTTAAATCTCTTCACAGTTAAACCTTATCCAAGTTAAACCTCTTCACAGTTAAACCTTATCCCAGTTAAACCTCTTTACAGTTAAAACTCATCCCAGTTAAACCTCTTCACAGTTAAACCTAATCCCAGTTAAACCTCTTCACAGTAAAACCTCATCCCAGTTAAACCTCATCCCAGTTAAACCTCATCCCAGTTAAAACTCATCACAGTTAAAACTCATCCCAGTTAAACCTCATTACAGTTAAACCTCTTGACCGTTAAACCTCTTCACGGTTAAACCTCTTCACAGTTAAACCTCATCCCAGTTAAACCTCATCACAGTTAAACCTCATCCCAGTTAAATCTCATCCCAGTTAAAGCTCTTCACAGTTAAACCTCTTCAGACTTAAACCTCATCCCGGTTAAACCTCATCCCAGTTAAACCTCTTCAAAGTTAAACCTCTTCACAGTTAAACCTTATCCCAGATTAACCTCTTTACAGTTAAACCTTATCCCAGTTAAACCTCTTCACAGTTAAACCTAATCCCAGTTAAACCTCTTCACAGTTAAACCTCATCCCAGTTAAACCTCTTCACAGTTAAACCTCATCCCAGTTAAATCTTTTCACAGTTAAACCTCATCCCAGTTAAACCGCTTCAAAGTTAAACCTCATCCCAGTTAAACCTTATCCCAGTTAAACCTCTTCACAGTTAAGCCTTATCCCAGTTAAACCTCATCCCAGTTAAACCTCATCCCAGTTAAACCTCTTCACAGTTAAACCCCAGCCCAGTTAAACCTCTTCAGAGTTAAAACTCATCGCACTAAAACATTATCCAAGTTAAACCTCTTCACAGTTAAACCTCTTCACAGTTAAACCTTATCCATGTTAAACCTCTTCACAGTTAAACCTCATCCCAGTTAAACCTCATCCCAGTTAAACCTCATCCCAGTTAAAACTCATCACAGTTAAAATTCATCCCAGTTAAACCTCATCACAGTTAAACCTCTTCACAGTTAAACCTCTTCACGGTTAAACCTCTTCACAGTTAAACCTCATCCCAGTTAAACCTCATCACAGTTAAACCTCATCCCAGTTAAATCTCATCCCAGTTAAAGCTCTTCACAGTTAAACCTCATCCCAGTTAAACCTCATCCCAGTTAAACCTCTTCACAGTTAAAACTCATCCCAGTTAAACCTCTTCAGAGTTAAACCTCATCCCAGTAAAACCTTATCCAAGTTAAACCTCTTCACAGTTAAACCTCTTTACAGTTAAACCTCATCCCAGTTAAACCTCTTCACAGTTAAACCTAATCCCAGTTAAACCTCTTCACAGTAAAACTTCATCCCAGTTAAACCTCATCCCAGTTAAACCTCATCCCAGTTAAAACTCATCACAGTTAAAACTCATCCCAGTTAAACCTCATTACAGTTAATCCTCTTGACCGTTAAACCTCTTCACGGTTAATCCTCTTCACAGTTAAACCTCATCCCAGTTAAACATCATCACAGTTAAACCTCATCCCAGTTAAACCTCATCACAGTTAAACCTCATCCCAGTTAAATCTCATCCCAGTTAAACCTCTTCACAGTTAAACCACTTCACGGTTAAACCTCTTCACAGTTAAACCTCATCCCAGTTAAACCTCATCACAGTTAAACCTCATCCCAGTTAAATCTCATCCCAGTTAAAGCTCTTCACAGTTAAACCTCATCCCAGTTAAACCTCATCCCGGTTAAACCTCATCCCAGTTAAACCTCTTCAAAGTTAAACCTCATTCCAGTTAAACCTCATCCCAGTTAAACCTCTTCACAGTTAAAACTCATCCCAGTTAAACCTCATCCCAGTTAAAACCACTTCACAGTTAAACCTCATCCCAGTTAAACCTCATCCCAGTTAAACCTCTTCACAGTTAAACCTCTTCACAGTTAAACGTCATCCCAGTTAAACCTCATCCCAGTTAAACCTCATCCCAGTTAAACCTCTTCACAGTTAAACCTAATCCCAGTTAAACCTCTTCACAGTTAAACCTGTTCACAGTTAAACCTTATCCCAGTCAAACCTCTTCACAGTTAAACCTTATCTCAGTTAAAACTCTTTACAGTTAAACCTCATCCCAGTTAAACCTCTTCACAGTTAAACCTAATCCCAGTTAAACCTCATCCCAGATAAACCTCATCACAGTTCAACCTCTTCACGTTTAAACCTCTTCACAGTTAAACCTCATCCCAGTTAATCCTCTTCACAGTTAAACCTCATCCCAGTTAAACCTCATCCCGGTTAAACGTCATCCCAGTTAAACCTCTTCACAGTTAAACCTCATCCCAGTTAAACCTCTTCACAGTTAAACCTCATCCCAGTTAAACCTCATCCCAGTTAAACGTCTTCACAGTTAAACCTCATCCCAGTTAAACCTCTTCACAGTTAAACCTCATCCCAGTTAACCCTCATCCCAGTTAAACCTTATCCCAGTTAAACCTCTTCACAGTTAAACCTCATCCCAGTTAAACCTCATCCCATTTAAACCTCATCCCAGTTAAAGCTCATCAGAGTTAAACCTCATCCCAGTTAAACCTCATCACATTTAAACCTCTTCACAGTTAAACCACTTCACGGTTAAACCTCTTCATGGATAAACCTCATCCCTGTTAAACCTCATCCCAGTTAAACCTCTTAACAGTTAAACCTCATCACAGTTAAACCTCTTCACACTTAAACCTCATACCAGTTAAACCTCTTCAAAGTTAATTCTATTCACAGTTAAAACACTACACAGTTAAATCTCTTCACAGTTAAACCTCCTCACAGTTAAACCTCATCCCAGCTAAACCTCTTCACAGTTAAATCTCTTCACAGTTAAACCTCATCCCAGCTAAACCTCTTCACAGTTAAATCTCTTCACAGTTAAACCACTTCACAGTTAAACATCATCCCAGTTAAACCTCATCCCAGTTAAACCTCATCCCAGTTAAACCTCTTCACAGTTAAGCCTCATCCAGGATAAAACTCTTCAGAGTTAAAGCTCATCCCAGTTAAACCTTATCCCAGTTAAACCTCTTCACAGTTAAGCCTTATCCCAGTTAAACCTCATCCCAGTTAAACCTCATCCCAGTTAAACCTCATCCCAGTTAAACCTCTTCACAGTTAAATTTCATCCCAGTTAAACCTCTTCAGAGTTAAACCTCATCCCAGTTAAACCTTATCCCAGTTAAAACTCTTCACAGTTAAACCTCTTCACAGTTAAAACTTATCCCAGTTAAACCTCTTTACATTTAAACCTCATCCCAGTTAAACCTCTTCACAGTTAAATCACTTCACGGTTAAACCTCTTCAAAGTTAAAACTTATCCCAGTTAAACCTCTTCACGAATAAACCTCTTCACAGTTAAACCTCATCCCAGTTAATCCTCATCCCAGTTAAATCTCTTCAAAGTTAAACCTCATCCCAGTTAAACCTCATCCCAGTTAAACCTCTTCACAGTTAAACCTCATCACAGTTTAACCTCATCCAAGTTAAAACTCTGCACAGTTAAACCTCATCCCAGTTAAACCTCATCCCAGTTAAACCTTTTCACAGTTAAACCTCTTCAACGTTAAACCTCATCCCAGTTAAACCTCTTCACAGTTAAACCTCATCCCAGTTAAACCTCATCCCAGTTAAAACTCATCCCAGTTAAACCTCTTCACAGTTAAACCTGATCCCAGTTAAACCTCATCCCAGTTAAACCTCATCCCAGTTAAACCTCATCACAGTTAAAACTCATCCAAGTTAAACCTCTTCACAGTTAAACCTCTTCACGGTTAAACCTCTTCACAGTTAAACCTCATCCCAGTTAAACCTCATCCCAGTTAAACCTCATCCCAGTTAATCCTCATCCCAGTTAAACCTCTACAAAGTTAAACCTCATCCCAGTTAAACCTTATCCCAGTTAAACCTCTTCACAGTTAATGCTTATCCCAGTTAAACCTGATCCCAGTTAAACCTCATCCCAGTTAAACCTCATCCCAGTTAAACCTCATCACATTTAAACCTCTTCACAGTTAAACCTCTTCACGGTTAAACCTCTTCACAGTTAAACCTCAGCCCAGTTAATCCTCTTCACAGTTAAACCTCATCCCAGTTAAACCTCATCCCAGTTAAACCTCTTCACAGTTAAACCTCATCCAGATTAAACCTCATCCCGGTTAAACCTCATCCCAGTTAAACCTCTTCAAAGTTAAACCTCATCCCAGTTAAACGTCATCCCAGTTAAACCTCTTCACAGTTAAACCTCATCCCATTTAAACCTCTTCACAGTTAAACTTCTTCACAGTTAAACCTCATCCCAGTTAAACCTCATCCCATTTAAACCTCATCCCAGTTAAAGCTCATCACATTTAATCCTCATCCCAGTTAAACCTCATCAAATTTAAACCTCTTCACAGTTAAACCTCTTCACGGATAAACCTCTTCACGGTTAAACCTCATCCCAGTTAAACCTCATCCCAGTTAAACCTCTTCACAGTTAAACCTCATCACAGTTAAACCACTTCATACTTAAACCGCATACCAGTTAAACCTCTTCACAGTTAAATCTCTTCACAGTTAAAACTCTTCACAGTTAAACCTCTTGACAGTTAAACCTCATCCCAGTTAAAGCTCTTCACAGTTAAATCTCTTCACAGTTAAACCTCCTCACAGTTAAACCTCATCCCAGTTAAACCTCTTCACAGTTAAATCTCTTCACAGTTAAACCACTTCACAGTTAAACATCATCCCAGTTAAACCTCATCCCAGTTAAACCTCATCCCAGTTAAACCTCTTCACAGTTAAGCCTCATCCAGGTTAAAACTCTTCAGAGTTAAATCTCATCCCAGTTAAACCTTATCCCAGTTAAACCTCTTCACAGTTAAGCCTTATCCCAGTTAAACCTCATCCCAGTTAAACCTCATCCCAGTTAAACCTCATCCTAGTTAAACCTCTTCACAGTTAAACCTCATCCCTGTTAAACCTCTTCAGAGTTAAACGTCATCCCAGTTAAACCTTATCCCAGTTCAACCTCTTCACAGTTAAACCTCTTCACAGTTAAACCTTATCCCAGTTAAACCTCTTCACAGTTAAACCTTATCCCAGTTAAACCTCTTTACAGTTAAACCTCCTCCCAGTTAAACCTCTTCACAGTTAAACCTCATCCCAGTTACACCTTTTCACAGTTAAACCTCATCCCAATTAAACCTCATCCCGGTTAAACCTCATCCCAGTTAAACCTCTTCAAAGTTAAACCTCATCCCAGTTAAACGTCATCCCAGTTAAACCTCTTCACAGTTAAACCTCATCCCAGTTAAACCTCTTCACCGTTAAACCTCATCCCAGTTAAACCTCATCCCAGTTAAACCTCTTCACAGTTAAACCTCTTCATAGTTAAACCTCATCCCAGTAAAACAGCATCCCAGTTAAACCTCATCCCAGTTAAACTTCTTCACAGTTAAACCTCATCCCACTTAAACCTCATCCCATTTAAACCTCATCCCAGTTAAAGCTCATCACAGTTAAACCTCATCCCAGTTAAACCTCATCACATTTAAACCTCTTCACAGTTAAACCTCTTCACGGTTAAACCACTTCACGGTTAAACCTCATCCCAGTTAAACCTCATCACAGTTAAACCACTTCACACTTAAACCGCATACCAGTTAAACCTCTTCACAGTTAAATCTCTTCACAGTTAAAACTCTTCACAGTTAAACCTCTTCACAGTTAAACCTCATCCCAGTTAAACCCCTTCACAGTTAAATCTCTTCACAGTTAAACCTCCTCACAGTTAAACCTCATCCCAGTTAAACCTCTTCATAGTTAAATCTCTTCACAGTTAAACCACTTCACAGTTAAACATCATCCCAGTTAAACCTCATTCCAGTTAAACCTCATCCCAGTTAAACCTCTTCACAGTTAAGCCTCATCCAGGTTAAAACTCTTCAGAGTTAAACCTCATCCCAGTTAAACCTTATCCCAGTTAAACCTCTTCACAGTTAAGCCTTATCCCAGTTAAACCTCATCCCAGTTAAACCTCATCCCAGTTAAACCTCATCCTAGTTAAACCTCTTCACAGTTAAACCTCATTCCAGTTAAACCTCTTCAGAGTTAAACGTCATGCCAGTTAAACCTTATCCCAGTTAAACCGCTTCACAGTTAAACCTCTTCACAGTTAAACCTTATCCCAGTTAAACCTCTTCACAGTTAAACCTTATCCCAGTTAAACCTCTTTACAGTTAAACCTCCTCCCAGTTAAACCTCTTCACAGTTAAACCTCATCCCAATTACACCTTTTCACAGCTAAACCTCATCCCAGTTAAACCTCATCCCAGTTAACCCTTATCCCAGTTAAACCACTTCTCAGTTAAGCCTTATCCCAGTTAAACCTCATCCCAATTAAACCTCATCCCAGTTAAACCTCTTCACATTTAAACCTCATCCCAGTAAAACCTCTTCAGAGTTAAACCTCATCCCAGTTAAACCTTATCCCAGTTAAACATCTTCACAGTTAAACCTCTTCACAGTTAAAACTTATCCCAGTTAAACCTCTTCACAGTTAAACCTTATCCCAGTTAAACCTCTTTACAGTTAAACCTCATCCCAGTTAAAACTCTTCACAGATAAACCTCATCCCATTTAAACCTCTTCACAGTTAAACCTCGTCCCAGTTAAACGTCATCCCAGTTAAAACTCATCCCAGTTAAACCTCATCACAGTTAAACCTCATCCCAGTTAATCCTCATGACAGTTAAACCTCTTCACAGTTAAACCTCTTAACGGTTAAACCTCTTCACAGTTAAACCTCATCCCAGTTAAACGTCTTCACAGTTAAACCTCATCCCAGTTAAACCTCATCCCAGTTAAAACTCTTCACAGTTAAACCTCATCCCAGTTAAACCTCATCCCGGTTAAACATCATCCCAGTTAAATCTCATCAAATTTAAACCTCTTCACAGTTAAACCTGAACCCAGTTAAACCTCTTCACAGTTAAACCTCTTCCCAGTTAAACCTCATCCCAGTTAAACCTCATCCCAGGTAAACCTCTTCACAGTTAAACCTCATCCCAGTTATACCTCTTCAGAGTTAAACCTCATCCCAGTTAAACCTTATCCCAGTTAAACCTCTTCACAGTTAAACCTCTTCACAGTTAAACCTTATCCCAGTTAAACCTCTTCACAGTTAAAGATTATCCAAGTTAAGCCTCTTTACAGTTAAACCTCATCACAGTTAAACCTCTTCACAGTTAAACCTCATCCCAGTTAAACCTCATCCCAGTTAAACCTCATCCTAGTTAACCCTTATACCAGTCAAACCTCTTCTCAGTTAAGCCTTATCCCAGTTAAACCTCATCTCAGTTAAACCTCATCCCAGTTAAACCTCTTCAGAGTTAAACGTCATCCCAGTTAAACCTGATCCCAGTTAAACCTCTTCACAGTTAAACCTCTTCACAGTTAAACCTTATCCCAGTTAAACCTCTTCACAGTTAAACCTTATCCCAGTTAAACCTCTTTACAGTTAAACCTCATCCCAGTTAAACCTCTTCACAGTTAAACCTCATCCCAGTTACACCTTTTCACAGTTAAACCTCATCCCAGTTAAACCTCATCCCAGTTAAACCTCTTCAAAGTTAAAATTCATCCCAGTTAACCCTTATCCCAGTTAAACCTCTTCTCAGTTAAGACTTATCCCAGTTAAACCTCATCCCAGTTAAACCTCATCCCGGTTAAACCTCTTCACATTTAAACCTCATCCCAGTAAAACCTCTTTACAGTTAAACCTCATCCAAGTTAAACCTATTCACAGATAAACCTCATCCCATTTAAACCTCTTCACAGTTAAACCTCGTCCCAGTTAAACGTCATCCCAGTTAAAACTCATCCCAGTTAAACCTCATCCCAGTTAATCCTCATCACAGTTAAACCTCTTCACAGTTAAACCTCTTAACGGTTAAACCTCTTCACAATTAAACCTCATCCCAGTTAAACCTCTTCACAGTTAAACCTCATCCCAGTTAAACCTCATCCCAGATAAACCTCTTCACAGTTAAACCTCATCTCAGTTATACCTCATCCCGGTTAAACCTCATCCCAGTTAAATCTCATCAAAGTTAAACCTCATCCCAGTTAAACATCATCCCAGTTAAAAATCTTAACAGTTAAACCTCATCCCAGTTAAACCTCATCCCAGTTAAACCTCTTCACAGTTAAACCTCATCCCAGTTAAACCTCATCCCAGTTAAACCTTTTCACAGTTAAACCTCTTCACAGTTAAACCTCATCCCAGTTAAACCTCATCCCAGTTAAAACTCATCCCAGTTAAACCTCTTCACAGTTAAACCTGAACCCAGTTAAACCTCTTCACAGTTAAACCTCTTCCCAGTTAAACCTCATCCCAGTTAAACCTCATCCCAGGT
This sequence comes from Carcharodon carcharias, assembly GCF_017639515.1. Taxonomy (NCBI): domain Eukaryota; kingdom Metazoa; phylum Chordata; class Chondrichthyes; order Lamniformes; family Lamnidae; genus Carcharodon; species Carcharodon carcharias. Next base: position 147,703,458 of record NC_054478.1, on the reverse strand, counting down.
AAACCTCTTCACAGTTAAACCTCATCCCAGTTATACCTCTTCAGAGTTAAACCTCATCCCAGTTAAACCTTATCCCAGTTAAACCTCTTCACTGTTAAACCTCTTCACAGTTAAACCTAATCCCAGTTAAACCTCTTCTGAGTTAAACCTCATCCCAGTTAAACCTTATCCCAGTCAAACCTCTTCACAGTTAAACCTCTTCACAGTTAAACCTTATCCCAGTTAAACCTCTTCACAGTTAAACCTTATCCCAGATTAACCTCTTCACAGTTAAAAATCAACCCAGTTAAATCTTTTCACAGTTAAACCTCATCCCAGTTAAACCTCATCCCAATTAAACATCTTCAAAGTTAAACCTCATCCCAGTTAAACCTTATCCCAGTTAAACCTCTTCACAGTTAAGCCTTATCCCAGTTAAACCTCATCCCAGTTAAACCTCATCCCAGTTAAACCTCTTCACAGTTAAAACTCATCCCAGTTAAACCTCTTCAGAGTTAAACCTCATCCCAGTAAAACCTTATCCAAGTTAAACCTCTTCACAGTTAAACCTCTTCACAGTTAAACCTTATCCAAGTTAAACCTATTCACAGTTAAACCTTATCCCATTTAAACCTCTTTACAGTTAAACCTCATCCCAGTTAAACCTCTTCACAGTTAAACCTAATCCCAGTTAAACCTCTTCACAGTAAAACCTCATCCCAGTTAAACCTCATCCCAGTTAAACCTCATCCCAGTTAAAACTCATCACAGTTAAAACTCATCCCAGTTAAACGTCATTACAGTTAAACCTCTTGACCGTTAAACCTCTTCACGGTTAAACCTCTTCACAGTTAAACCTCATCCCAGTTAAACCTCATCACAGTTAAACCTCATCCCAGTTAAATCTCATCCCAGTTAAACCTCTTCAAAGTTAAACCTCTTCACAGTTAAACCTTATCCCAGATTAACCTCTTTACAGTTAAACCTTATCCCAGTTAAACCTCTTCACAGTTAAACCTAATCCCAGTTAAACCTCTTCACAGTTAAACCTCATCCCAGTTAAACCTCTTCACAGTTAAACCTCATCCCAGTTAAATCTTTTCACAGTTAAACCTCATCCCAGTTAAACCTCTTCAAAGTTAAACCTCATCCCAGTTAAACCTTATCCCAGTTAAACCTCTTCACAGTTAAGCCTTATCCCAGTTAAACCTCATCCCAGTTAAACCTCATCCCAGTTAAACCTCTTCACAGTTAAACCCCAGCCCAGTTAAACCTCTTCAGAGTTAAAACTCATCGCACTAAAACATTATCCAAGTTAAACCTCTTCACAGTTAAACCTCTTCACAGTTAAACCTTATCCAAGTTAAACCTCTTCACAATTAAACCTTATCCCAGTTAAATGTCTTTACAGTTAAACCTCATCCCAGTTAAACCTCTTCACAGTTAAACCTAATCCCAGTTAAACCTCTTCAGAGTTAAACCTCATCCCAGTTAAACATCATCCCAGTTAAACCTCATCCCAGTTAAAACTCATCACAGTTAAAATTCATCCCAGTTAAACCTCTTCACAGTTAAACCTCTTCACGGTTAAACCTCTTCACAGTTAAACCTCATCCCAGTTAAACCTCATCACAGTTAAACCTCATCCCAGTTAAATCTCATCCCTGTTAAAGCTCTTCACAGTTAAACCTCATCCCAGTTAAACCTCATCCCAGTTAAACCTCTTCACAGTTAAAACTCATCCCAGTTAAACCTCTTCAGAGTTAAACCTCTTCACAGTTAAACCTCTTCACAGTTAAACCTCATCCCAGTTAAACCTCATCCCAGTTAAACCTCATCACATTTAAACCTCTTCACAGTTAAACCTCTTCACGGTTAAACCTCTTCACAGTTAAACCTCAGCCCAGTTAATCCTCTTCACAGTTAAACCTCATCCCAGTTAAACCTCATCCCAGTTAAACCTCTTCACAGTTAAACCTCATCCAGATTAAACCTCATCCCGGTTAAACCTCATCCCAGTTAAACCTCTTCAAAGTTAAACCTCATCCCAGTTAAACGTCATCCCAGTTAAACCTCTTCACAGTTAAACCTCATCCCATTTAAACCTCTTCACAGTTAAACTTCTTCACAGTTAAACCTCATCCCAGTTAAACCTCATCCCATTTAAACCTCATCCCAGTTAAAGCTCATCACATTTAATCCTCATCCCAGTTAAACCTCATCAAATTTAAACCTCTTCACAGTTAAACCTCTTCACGGATAAACCTCTTCACGGTTAAACCTCATCCCAGTTAAACCTCATCCCAGTTAAACCTCTTCACAGTTAAACCTCATCACAGTTAAACCACTTCATACTTAAACCGCATACCAGTTAAACCTCTTCACAGTTAAATCTCTTCACAGTTAAAACTCTTCACAGTTAAACCTCTTGACAGTTAAACCTCATCCCAGTTAAAGCTCTTCACAGTTAAATCTCTTCACAGTTAAACCTCCTCACAGTTAAACCTCATCCCAGTTAAACCTCTTCACAGTTAAATCTCTTCACAGTTAAACCACTTCACAGTTAAACATCATCCCAGTTAAACCTCATCCCAGTTAAACCTCATCCCAGTTAAACCTCTTCACAGTTAAGCCTCATCCAGGTTAAAACTCTTCAGAGTTAAATCTCATCCCAGTTAAACCTTATCCCAGTTAAACCTCTTCACAGTTAAGCCTTATCCCAGTTAAACCTCATCCCAGTTAAACCTCATCCCAGTTAAACCTCATCCTAGTTAAACCTCTTCACAGTTAAACCTCATCCCTGTTAAACCTCTTCAGAGTTAAACGTCATCCCAGTTAAACCTTATCCCAGTTCAACCTCTTCACAGTTAAACCTCTTCACAGTTAAACCTTATCCCAGTTAAACCTCTTCACAGTTAAACCTTATCCCAGTTAAACCTCTTTACAGTTAAACCTCCTCCCAGTTAAACCTCTTCACAGTTAAACCTCATCCCAGTTACACCTTTTCACAGTTAAACCTCATCCCAATTAAACCTCATCCCGGTTAAACCTCATCCCAGTTAAACCTCTTCAAAGTTAAACCTCATCCCAGTTAAACGTCATCCCAGTTAAACCTCTTCACAGTTAAACCTCATCCCAGTTAAACCTCTTCACCGTTAAACCTCATCCCAGTTAAACCTCATCCCAGTTAAACCTCTTCACAGTTAAACCTCTTCATAGTTAAACCTCATCCCAGTAAAACAGCATCCCAGTTAAACCTCATCCCAGTTAAACTTCTTCACAGTTAAACCTCATCCCACTTAAACCTCATCCCATTTAAACCTCATCCCAGTTAAAGCTCATCACAGTTAAACCTCATCCCAGTTAAACCTCATCACATTTAAACCTCTTCACAGTTAAACCTCTTCACGGTTAAACCACTTCACGGTTAAACCTCATCCCAGTTAAACCTCATCACAGTTAAACCACTTCACACTTAAACCGCATACCAGTTAAACCTCTTCACAGTTAAATCTCTTCACAGTTAAAACTCTTCACAGTTAAACCTCTTCACAGTTAAACCTCATCCCAGTTAAACCCCTTCACAGTTAAATCTCTTCACAGTTAAACCTCCTCACAGTTAAACCTCATCCCAGTTAAACCTCTTCACAGTTAAATCTCTTCACAGTTAAACCACTTCACAGTTAAACATCATCCCAGTTAAACCTCATTCCAGTTAAACCTCATCCCAGTTAAACCTCTTCACAGTTAAGCCTCATCCAGGTTAAAACTCTTCAGAGTTAAACCTCATCCCAGTTAAACCTTATCCCAGTTAAAAATCTTAACAGTTAAACCTCATCCCAGTTAAACCTCATCCCAGTTAAACCTCTTCACAGTTAAACCTCATCCCAGTTAAACCTCATCCCAGTTAAACCTTTTCACAGTTAAACCTCTTCACAGTTAAACCTCATCCCAGTTAAACCTCATCCCAGTTAAAACTCATCCCAGTTAAACCTCTTCACAGTTAAACCTGAACCCAGTTAAACCTCTTCACAGTTAAACCTCTTCCCAGTTAAACCTCATCCCAGTTAAACCTCATCCCAGGTAAACCTCTTCACAGTTAAACCTCATCCCAGTTATACCTCTTCAGAGTTAAACCTCATCCCAGTTAAACCTTATCCCAGTTAAACCTCTTCACTGTTAAACCTCTTCACAGTTAAACCTAATCCCAGTTAAACCTCTTCTGAGTTAAACCTCATCCCAGTTAAACCTTATCCCAGTCAAACCTCTTCACAGTTAAACCTCTTCACAGTTAAACCTTATCCCAGTTAAACCTCTTCACAGTTAAACCTTATCCCAGATTAACCTCTTCACAGTTAAAAATCAACCCAGTTAAATCTTTTCACAGTTAAACCTCATCCCAGTTAAACCTCATCCCAATTAAACATCTTCAAAGTTAAACCTCATCCCAGTTAAACCTTATCCCAGTTAAACCTCTTCACAGTTAAGCCTTATCCCAGTTAAACCTCATCCCAGTTAAACCTCATCCCAGTTAAACCTCTTCACAGTTAAAACTCATCCCAGTTAAACCTCTTCAGAGTTAAACCTCATCCCAGTAAAACCTTATCCAAGTTAAACCTCTTCACAGTTAAACCTCTTCACAGTTAAACCTTATCCAAGTTAAACCTATTCACAGTTAAACCTTATCCCATTTAAACCTCTTTACAGTTAAACCTCATCCCAGTTAAACCTCTTCACAGTTAAACCTAATCCCAGTTAAACCTCTTCACAGTAAAACCTCATCCCAGTTAAACCTCATCCCAGTTAAACCTCATCCCAGTTAAAACTCATCACAGTTAAAACTCATCCCAGTTAAACGTCATTACAGTTAAACCTCTTGACCGTTAAACCTCTTCACGGTTAAACCTCTTCACAGTTAAACCTCATCCCAGTTAAACCTCATCACAGTTAAACCTCATCCCAGTTAAATCTCATCCCAGTTAAACCTCTTCAAAGTTAAACCTCTTCACAGTTAAACCTTATCCCAGATTAACCTCTTTACAGTTAAACCTTATCCCAGTTAAACCTCTTCACAGTTAAACCTAATCCCAGTTAAACCTCTTCACAGTTAAACCTCATCCCAGTTAAACCTCTTCACAGTTAAACCTCATCCCAGTTAAATCTTTTCACAGTTAAACCTCATCCCAGTTAAACCTCTTCAAAGTTAAACCTCATCCCAGTTAAACCTTATCCCAGTTAAACCTCTTCACAGTTAAGCCTTATCCCAGTTAAACCTCATCCCAGTTAAACCTCATCCCAGTTAAACCTCTTCACAGTTAAACCCCAGCCCAGTTAAACCTCTTCAGAGTTAAAACTCATCGCACTAAAACATTATCCAAGTTAAACCTCTTCACAGTTAAACCTCTTCACAGTTAAACCTTATCCAAGTTAAACCTCTTCACAATTAAACCTTATCCCAGTTAAATGTCTTTACAGTTAAACCTCATCCCAGTTAAACCTCTTCACAGTTAAACCTAATCCCAGTTAAACCTCTTCAGAGTTAAACCTCATCCCAGTTAAACATCATCCCAGTTAAACCTCATCCCAGTTAAAACTCATCACAGTTAAAATTCATCCCAGTTAAACCTCTTCACAGTTAAACCTCTTCACGGTTAAACCTCTTCACAGTTAAACCTCATCCCAGTTAAACCTCATCACAGTTAAACCTCATCCCAGTTAAATCTCATCCCTGTTAAAGCTCTTCACAGTTAAACCTCATCCCAGTTAAACCTCATCCCAGTTAAACCTCTTCACAGTTAAAACTCATCCCAGTTAAACCTCTTCAGAGTTAAACCTCTTCACAGTTAAACCTCTTCACAGTTAAACCTCATCCCAGTTAAACCTCATCCCAGTTAAACCTCATCACATTTAAACCTCTTCACAGTTAAACCTCTTCACGGTTAAACCTCTTCACAGTTAAACCTCAGCCCAGTTAATCCTCTTCACAGTTAAACCTCATCCCAGTTAAACCTCATCCCAGTTAAACCTCTTCACAGTTAAACCTCATCCAGATTAAACCTCATCCCGGTTAAACCTCATCCCAGTTAAACCTCTTCAAAGTTAAACCTCATCCCAGTTAAACGTCATCCCAGTTAAACCTCTTCACAGTTAAACCTCATCCCATTTAAACCTCTTCACAGTTAAACTTCTTCACAGTTAAACCTCATCCCAGTTAAACCTCATCCCATTTAAACCTCATCCCAGTTAAAGCTCATCACATTTAATCCTCATCCCAGTTAAACCTCATCAAATTTAAACCTCTTCACAGTTAAACCTCTTCACGGATAAACCTCTTCACGGTTAAACCTCATCCCAGTTAAACCTCATCCCAGTTAAACCTCTTCACAGTTAAACCTCATCACAGTTAAACCACTTCATACTTAAACCGCATACCAGTTAAACCTCTTCACAGTTAAATCTCTTCACAGTTAAAACTCTTCACAGTTAAACCTCTTGACAGTTAAACCTCATCCCAGTTAAAGCTCTTCACAGTTAAATCTCTTCACAGTTAAACCTCCTCACAGTTAAACCTCATCCCAGTTAAACCTCTTCACAGTTAAATCTCTTCACAGTTAAACCACTTCACAGTTAAACATCATCCCAGTTAAACCTCATCCCAGTTAAACCTCATCCCAGTTAAACCTCTTCACAGTTAAGCCTCATCCAGGTTAAAACTCTTCAGAGTTAAATCTCATCCCAGTTAAACCTTATCCCAGTTAAACCTCTTCACAGTTAAGCCTTATCCCAGTTAAACCTCATCCCAGTTAAACCTCATCCCAGTTAAACCTCATCCTAGTTAAACCTCTTCACAGTTAAACCTCATCCCTGTTAAACCTCTTCAGAGTTAAACGTCATCCCAGTTAAACCTTATCCCAGTTCAACCTCTTCACAGTTAAACCTCTTCACAGTTAAACCTTATCCCAGTTAAACCTCTTCACAGTTAAACCTTATCCCAGTTAAACCTCTTTACAGTTAAACCTCCTCCCAGTTAAACCTCTTCACAGTTAAACCTCATCCCAGTTACACCTTTTCACAGTTAAACCTCATCCCAATTAAACCTCATCCCGGTTAAACCTCATCCCAGTTAAACCTCTTCAAAGTTAAACCTCATCCCAGTTAAACGTCATCCCAGTTAAACCTCTTCACAGTTAAACCTCATCCCAGTTAAACCTCTTCACCGTTAAACCTCATCCCAGTTAAACCTCATCCCAGTTAAACCTCTTCACAGTTAAACCTCTTCATAGTTAAACCTCATCCCAGTAAAACAGCATCCCAGTTAAACCTCATCCCAGTTAAACTTCTTCACAGTTAAACCTCATCCCACTTAAACCTCATCCCATTTAAACCTCATCCCAGTTAAAGCTCATCACAGTTAAACCTCATCCCAGTTAAACCTCATCACATTTAAACCTCTTCACAGTTAAACCTCTTCACGGTTAAACCACTTCACGGTTAAACCTCATCCCAGTTAAACCTCATCACAGTTAAACCACTTCACACTTAAACCGCATACCAGTTAAACCTCTTCACAGTTAAATCTCTTCACAGTTAAAACTCTTCACAGTTAAACCTCTTCACAGTTAAACCTCATCCCAGTTAAACCCCTTCACAGTTAAATCTCTTCACAGTTAAACCTCCTCACAGTTAAACCTCATCCCAGTTAAACCTCTTCACAGTTAAATCTCTTCACAGTTAAACCACTTCACAGTTAAACATCATCCCAGTTAAACCTCATTCCAGTTAAACCTCATCCCAGTTAAACCTCTTCACAGTTAAGCCTCATCCAGGTTAAAACTCTTCAGAGTTAAACCTCATCCCAGTTAAACCTTATCCCAGTTAAACCTCTTCACAGTTAAGCCTTATCCCAGTTAAACCTCATCCCAGTTAAACCTCATCCCAGTTAAACCTCATCCTAGTTAAACCTCTTCACAGTTAAACCTCATTCCAGTTAAACCTCTTCAGAGTTAAACGTCATGCCAGTTAAACCTTATCCCAGTTAAACCGCTTCACAGTTAAACCTCTTCACAGTTAAACCTTATCCCAGTTAAACCTCTTCACAGTTAAACCTTATCCCAGTTAAACCTCTTTACAGTTAAACCTCCTCCCAGTTAAACCTCTTCACAGTTAAACCTCATCCCAATTACACCTTTTCACAGCTAAACCTCATCCCAGTTAAACCTCATCCCAGTTAACCCTTATCCCAGTTAAACCACTTCTCAGTTAAGCCTTATCCCAGTTAAACCTCATCCCAATTAAACCTCATCCCAGTTAAACCTCTTCACATTTAAACCTCATCCCAGTAAAACCTCTTCAGAGTTAAACCTCATCCCAGTTAAACCTTATCCCAGTTAAACATCTTCACAGTTAAACCTCTTCACAGTTAAAACTTATCCCAGTTAAACCTCTTCACAGTTAAACCTTATCCCAGTTAAACCTCTTTACAGTTAAACCTCATCCCAGTTAAAACTCTTCACAGATAAACCTCATCCCATTTAAACCTCTTCACAGTTAAACCTCGTCCCAGTTAAACGTCATCCCAGTTAAAACTCATCCCAGTTAAACCTCATCACAGTTAAACCTCATCCCAGTTAATCCTCATGACAGTTAAACCTCTTCACAGTTAAACCTCTTAACGGTTAAACCTCTTCACAGTTAAACCTCATCCCAGTTAAACGTCTTCACAGTTAAACCTCATCCCAGTTAAACCTCATCCCAGTTAAAACTCTTCACAGTTAAACCTCATCCCAGTTAAACCTCATCCCGGTTAAACATCATCCCAGTTAAATCTCATCAAATTTAAACCTCTTCACAGTTAAACCTGAACCCAGTTAAACCTCTTCACAGTTAAACCTCTTCCCAGTTAAACCTCATCCCAGTTAAACCTCATCCCAGGTAAACCTCTTCACAGTTAAACCTCATCCCAGTTATACCTCTTCAGAGTTAAACCTCATCCCAGTTAAACCTTATCCCAGTTAAACCTCTTCACAGTTAAACCTCTTCACAGTTAAACCTTATCCCAGTTAAACCTCTTCACAGTTAAAGATTATCCAAGTTAAGCCTCTTTACAGTTAAACCTCATCACAGTTAAACCTCTTCACAGTTAAACCTCATCCCAGTTAAACCTCATCCCAGTTAAACCTCATCCTAGTTAACCCTTATACCAGTCAAACCTCTTCTCAGTTAAGCCTTATCCCAGTTAAACCTCATCTCAGTTAAACCTCATCCCAGTTAAACCTCTTCAGAGTTAAACGTCATCCCAGTTAAACCTGATCCCAGTTAAACCTCTTCACAGTTAAACCTCTTCACAGTTAAACCTTATCCCAGTTAAACCTCTTCACAGTTAAACCTTATCCCAGTTAAACCTCTTTACAGTTAAACCTCATCCCAGTTAAACCTCTTCACAGTTAAACCTCATCCCAGTTACACCTTTTCACAGTTAAACCTCATCCCAGTTAAACCTCATCCCAGTTAAACCTCTTCAAAGTTAAAATTCATCCCAGTTAACCCTTATCCCAGTTAAACCTCTTCTCAGTTAAGACTTATCCCAGTTAAACCTCATCCCAGTTAAACCTCATCCCGGTTAAACCTCTTCACATTTAAACCTCATCCCAGTAAAACCTCTTTACAGTTAAACCTCATCCAAGTTAAACCTATTCACAGATAAACCTCATCCCATTTAAACCTCTTCACAGTTAAACCTCGTCCCAGTTAAACGTCATCCCAGTTAAAACTCATCCCAGTTAAACCTCATCCCAGTTAATCCTCATCACAGTTAAACCTCTTCACAGTTAAACCTCTTAACGGTTAAACCTCTTCACAATTAAACCTCATCCCAGTTAAACCTCTTCACAGTTAAACCTCATCCCAGTTAAACCTCATCCCAGATAAACCTCTTCACAGTTAAACCTCATCTCAGTTATACCTCATCCCGGTTAAACCTCATCCCAGTTAAATCTCATCAAAGTTAAACCTCATCCCAGTTAAACATCATCCCAGTTAAAAATCTTAACAGTTAAACCTCATCCCAGTTAAACCTCATCCCAGTTAAACCTCTTCACAGTTAAACCTCATCCCAGTTAAACCTCATCCCAGTTAAACCTTTTCACAGTTAAACCTCTTCACAGTTAAACCTCATCCCAGTTAAACCTCATCCCAGTTAAAACTCATCCCAGTTAAACCTCTTCACAGTTAAACCTCTTCACGGTTAAACCTCTTCACAGTTAAACCTCATCCCAGTTAAACCTCATCACAGTTAAACCTCATCCCAGTTAAATCTCATCCCTGTTAAAGCTCTTCACAGTTAAACCTCATCCCAGTTAAACCTCATCCCAGTTAAACCTCTTCACAGTTAAAACTCATCCCAGTTAAACCTCTTCAGAGTTAAACCTCTTCACAGTTAAACCTCTTCCCAGTTAAACCTCATCCCAGTTAAACCTCATCCCAGGTAAACCTCTTCACAGTTAAACCTCATCCCAGTTATACCTCTTCAGAGTTAAACCTCATCCCAGTTAAACCTTATCCCAGTTAAACCTCTTCACTGTTAAACCTCTTCACAGTTAAACCTAATCCCAGTTAAACCTCTTCTGAGTTAAACCTCATCCCAGTTAAACCTTATCCCAGTCAAACCTCTTCACAGTTAAACCTCTTCACAGTTAAACCTTATCCCAGTTAAACCTCTTCACAGTTAAACCTTATCCCAGATTAACCTCTTCACAGTTAAAAATCAACCCAGTTAAATCTTTTCACAGTTAAACCTCATCCCAGTTAAACCTCATCCCAATTAAACATCTTCAAAGTTAAACCTCATCCCAGTTAAACCTTATCCCAGTTAAACCTCTTCACAGTTAAGCCTTATCCCAGTTAAACCTCATCCCAGTTAAACCTCATCCCAGTTAAACCTCTTCACAGTTAAAACTCATCCCAGTTAAACCTCTTCAGAGTTAAACCTCATCCCAGTAAAACCTTATCCAAGTTAAACCTCTTCACAGTTAAACCTCTTCACAGTTAAACCTTATCCAAGTTAAACCTATTCACAGTTAAACCTTATCCCATTTAAACCTCTTTACAGTTAAACCTCATCCCAGTTAAACCTCTTCACAGTTAAACCTAATCCCAGTTAAACCTCTTCACAGTAAAACCTCATCCCAGTTAAACCTCATCCCAGTTAAACCTCATCCCAGTTAAAACTCATCACAGTTAAAACTCATCCCAGTTAAACGTCATTACAGTTAAACCTCTTGACCGTTAAACCTCTTCACGGTTAAACCTCTTCACAGTTAAACCTCATCCCAGTTAAACCTCATCACAGTTAAACCTCATCCCAGTTAAATCTCATCCCAGTTAAACCTCTTCAAAGTTAAACCTCTTCACAGTTAAACCTTATCCCAGATTAACCTCTTTACAGTTAAACCTTATCCCAGTTAAACCTCTTCACAGTTAAACCTAATCCCAGTTAAACCTCTTCACAGTTAAACCTCATCCCAGTTAAACCTCTTCACAGTTAAACCTCATCCCAGTTAAATCTTTTCACAGTTAAACCTCATCCCAGTTAAACCTCTTCAAAGTTAAACCTCATCCCAGTTAAACCTTATCCCAGTTAAACCTCTTCACAGTTAAGCCTTATCCCAGTTAAACCTCATCCCAGTTAAACCTCATCCCAGTTAAACCTCTTCACAGTTAAACCCCAGCCCAGTTAAACCTCTTCAGAGTTAAAACTCATCGCACTAAAACATTATCCAAGTTAAACCTCTTCACAGTTAAACCTCTTCACAGTTAAACCTTATCCAAGTTAAACCTCTTCACAATTAAACCTTATCCCAGTTAAATCTCTTTACAGTTAAACCTCATCCCAGTTAAACCTCTTCACAGTTAAACCTAATCCCAGTTAAACCTCTTCACAGTTAAACCTCATCCCAGTTAAACATCATCCCAGTTAAACCTCATCCCAGTTAAAACTCATCACAGTTAAAATTCATCCCAGTTAAACCTCTTCACAGTTAAACCTCTTCACGGTTAAACCTCTTCACAGTTAAACCTCATCCCAGTTAAACCTCATCACAGTTAAACCTCATCCCAGTTAAATCTCATCCCTGTTAAAGCTCTTCACAGTTAAACCTCATCCCAGTTAAACCTCATCCCAGTTAAACCTCTTCACAGTTAAAACTCATCCCAGTTAAACCTCTTCAGAGTTAAACCTCTTCACAGTTAAACCTCTTCACAGTTAAACCTCATCCCAGTTAAACCTCTTCACATTTAAACCTCATCCCAGTTAAACCTCTTCAGAGTTAAACCTCATCCCAGTTCAACCTTATCCCAGTTAAACATCTTCACAGTTAAACCTCTTCACAGTTAAAACTTATCCCAGTTAAACCTCTTCACAGTTAAACCTAATCCCAGTTAAACCTCTTCACAGAAAAACTTCATCCCAGTTAAACCTCATCCCAGTTAAACCTCATCCCAGTTAAAACTCATCACAGTTAAAACTCATCCCAGTTAAACCTCATTACAGTTAAACCTCTTGACCGTTAAACCTCTTCACGGTTAAAACTCTTCACAGTTAAAGCTCATCCCAGTTAAACATCATCACAGTTAAACCTTATCCCAGTTACACCTCATCACAGTTAAACCTCATCCCAGTTAAATCTCATCCCAGTTAAACCTCTTCACAGTTAAACCTCTTCACGGTTAAACCTCTTCACAGTTAAACCTCATCCCAGTTAAACCTCATCACAGTTAAACCTCATCCCAGTTAAATCTCATCCCAGTTAAAGCTCTTCACAGTTAAACCTCATCCCAGTTAAACCTCATCCCGGTTAAACCTCATCCCAGTTAAACCTCTTCAAAGTTAAACCTCATTCCAGTTAAACCTCATCCCAGTTAAACCTCTTCACAGTTAAAACTCATCCCAGTTAAACCTCATCCCAGTTAAAACCACTTCACAGTTAAACCTCATCCCAGTTAAACCTCATCCCAGTTAAACCTCTTCACAGTTAAACCTCTTCACAGTTAAACGTCATCCCAGTTAAACCTCATCCCAGTTAAACCTCATCCCAGTTAAACCTCTTCACAGTTAAACCTAATCCCAGTTAAACCTCTTCACAGTTAAACCTGTTCACAGTTAAACCTTATCCCAGTCAAACCTCTTCACAGTTAAACCTTATCTCAGTTAAAACTCTTTACAGTTAAACCTCATCCCAGTTAAACCTCTTCACAGTTAAACCTAATCCCAGTTAAACCTCATCCCAGATAAACCTCATCACAGTTCAACCTCTTCACGTTTAAACCTCTTCACAGTTAAACCTCATCCCAGTTAATCCTCTTCACAGTTAAACCTCATCCCAGTTAAACCTCATCCCGGTTAAACGTCATCCCAGTTAAACCTCTTCACAGTTAAACCTCATCCCAGTTAAACCTCTTCACAGTTAAACCTCATCCCAGTTAAACCTCATCCCAGTTAAACGTCTTCACAGTTAAACCTCATCCCAGTTAAACCTCTTCACAGTTAAACCTCATCCCAGTTAACCCTCATCCCAGTTAAACCTTATCCCAGTTAAACCTCTTCACAGTTAAACCTCATCCCAGTTAAACCTCATCCCATTTAAACCTCATCCCAGTTAAAGCTCATCAGAGTTAAACCTCATCCCAGTTAAACCTCATCACATTTAAACCTCTTCACAGTTAAACCACTTCACGGTTAAACCTCTTCATGGATAAACCTCATCCCTGTTAAACCTCATCCCAGTTAAACCTCTTAACAGTTAAACCTCATCACAGTTAAACCTCTTCACACTTAAACCTCATACCAGTTAAACCTCTTCAAAGTTAATTCTCTTCACAGTTAAAATACTACACAGTTAAATCTCTTCACAGTTAAACCTCCTCACAGTTAAACCTCATCCCAGCTAAACCTCTTCACAGTTAAATCTCTTCACAGTTAAACCTCATCCCAGCTAAACCTCTTCACAGTTAAATCTCTTCACAGTTAAACCACTTCACAGTTAAACATCATCCCAGTTAAACCTCATCCCAGTTAAACCTCATCCCAGTTAAACCTCTTCACAGTTAAGCCTCATCCAGGATAAAACTCTTCAGAGTTAAAGCTCATCCCAGTTAAACCTTATCCCAGTTAAACCTCTTCACAGTTAAGCCTTATCCCAGTTAAACCTCATCCCAGTTAAACCTCATCCCAGTTAAACCTCATCCCAGTTAAACCTCTTCACAGTTAAATTTCATCCCAGTTAAACCTCTTCAGAGTTAAACCTCATCCCAGTTAAACCTTATCCCAGTTAAAACTCTTCACAGTTAAACCTCTTCACAGTTAAAACTTAAACCAGTTAAACCTCTTTAAATTTAAACCTCATCCCAGTTAAACCTCTTCACAGTTAAATCACTTCACGGTTAAACCTCTTCACAGTTAAAACTTATCCCAGTTAAACCTCTTTACATTTAAACCTCTTCACAGTTAAACCTCTTCACGAATAAACCTCTTCACAGTTAAACCTCATCCCAGTTAATCCTCATCCCAGTTAAATCTCTTCAAAGTTAAACCTCATCCCAGTTAAACCTCATCCCAGTTAAACCTCTTCACAGTTAAACCTCATCACAGTTTAACCTCATCCAAGTTAAAACTCTGCACAGTTAAACCTCATCCCAGTTAAACCTCATCCCAGTTAAACCTTTTCACAGTTAAACCTCTTCAACGTTAAACCTCATCCCAGTTAAACCTCTTCACAGTTAAACCTCATCCCAGTTAAACCTCATCCCAGTTAAAACTCATCCCAGTTAAACCTCTTCACAGTTAAACCTGATCCCAGTTAAACCTCATCCCAGTTAAACCTCATCCCAGTTAAACCTCATCACAGTTAAAACTCATCCAAGTTAAACCTCTTCACAGTTAAACCTCTTCACGGTTAAACCTCTTCACAGTTAAACCTCATCCCAGTTAAACCTCATCACAGTTAAACCTCATCCCAGTTAAACCTCATCCCAGTTAATCCTCATCCCAGTTAAACCTCTTCAAAGTTAAACCTCATCCCAGTTAAACCTTATCCCAGTTAAACCTCTTCACAGTTAATGCTTATCCCAGTTAAACCTGATCCCAGTTAAACCTCATCCCAGTTAAACCTCATCCCAGTTAAACCTCATCACATTTAAACCTCTTCACAGTTAAACCTCTTCACGGTTAAACCTCTTCACAGTTAAACCTCAGCCCAGTTAATCCTCTTCACAGTTAAACCTCATCCCAGTTAAACCTCATCCCAGTTAAACCTCTTCACAGTTAAACCTCATCCAGGTTAAACCTCATCCCGGTTAAACCTCATCCCAGTTAAACCTCTTCAAAGTTAAACCTCATCACAGTTAAACGTCATCCCAGTTAAACCTCTTCACAGTTAAACCTCATCCCATTTAAACCTCTTCACAGTTAAACTTCTTCACAGTTAAACCTCATCACAGTTAAACCTCATCCCATTTAAACCTCATCCCAGTTAAAGCTCATCACAGTTAAACCTCATCCCATTTAAACCTCATCAAATTTAAACCTCTTCACAGTTAAACCTCTTCACGGTTAAACCTCTTCACGGTTAAACCTGATCCCAGTTAAACCTCATCCCAGTTAAACCTCTTCACAGTTAAACCTCATCACAGTTAAACCACTTCACACTTAAACCGCATACCAGTTAAACCTCTTCACAGTTAAATCTCTTCACAGTTAAAACTCTTCACAGTTAAACCTCTTCAGAGTTAAACGTCATCCCAGTTAAACCTCATCCCAGTTAAACCTCATCCCAGTTAAACCTAATCCCAGTTAAACCTCTTCACAGTTAAACCTGTTCACAGTTAAACCTTATCCCAGTCAAACCTCTTCACAGTTAAACCTTATCTCAGTTAAAACTCTTTACAGTTAAACCTCATCCCAGTTAAACCTCTTCACAGTTAAACCTAATCCCAGTTAAACCTCATCCCAGATAAACCTCATCACAGTTCAACCTCTTCACGTTTAAACCTCTTCACAGTTAAACCTCATCCCAGTTAATCCTCTTCACAGTTAAACCTCATCCCAGTTAAACCTCATCCCGGTTAAACGTCATCCCAGTTAAACCTCTTCACAGTTAAACCTCATCCCAGTTAAACCTCTTCACAGTTAAACCTCATCCCAGTTAAACCTCATCCCAGTTAAACGTCTTCACAGTTAAACCTCATCCCAGTTAAACCTCTTCACAGTTAAACCTCATCCCAGTTAACCCTCATCCCAGTTAAACCTTATCCCAGTTAAACCTCTTCACAGTTAAACCTCATCCCAGTTAAACCTCATCCCATTTAAACCTCATCCCAGTTAAAGCTCATCAGAGTTAAACCTCATCCCAGTTAAACCTCATCACATTTAAACCTCTTCACAGTTAAACCACTTCACGGTTAAACCTCTTCATGGATAAACCTCATCCTTGTTAAACCTCATCCCAGTTAAACCTCTTAACAGTTAAACCTCATCACAGTTAAACCTCTTCACACTTAAACCTCATACCAGTTAAACCTCTTCAAAGTTAATTCTCTTCACAGTTAAAACACTACACAGTTAAATCTCTTCACAGTTAAACCTCCTCACAGTTAAACCTCATCCCAGCTAAACCTCTTCACAGTTAAATCTCTTCACAGTTAAACCTCATCCCAGCTAAACCTCTTCACAGTTAAATCTCTTCACAGTTAAACCACTTCACAGTTAAACATCATCCCAGTTAAACCTCATCCCAGTTAAACCTCATCCCAGTTAAACCTCTTCACAGTTAAGCCTCATCCAGGATAAAACTCTTCAGAGTTAAAGCTCATCCCAGTTAAACCTTATCCCAGTTAAACCTCTTCACAGTTAAGCCTTATCCCAGTTAAACCTCATCCCAGTTAAACCTCATCCCAGTTAAACCTCATCCCAGTTAAACCTCTTCACAGTTAAATTTCATCCCAGTTAAACCTCTTCAGAGTTAAACCTCATCCCAGTTAAACCTTATCCCAGTTAAAACTCTTCACAGTTAAACCTCTTCACAGTTAAAACTTATCCCAGTTAAACCTCTTTACATTTAAACCTCATCCCAGTTAAACCTCTTCACAGTTAAATCACTTCACGGTTAAACCTCTTCACAGTTAAAACTTATCCCAGTTAAACCTCTTTACATTTAAACCTCTTCACAGTTAAACCTCTTCACGAATAAACCTCTTCACAGTTAAACCTCATCCCAGTTAATCCTCATCCCAGTTAAATCTCTTCAAAGTTAAACCTCATCCCAGTTAAACCTCATCCCAGTTAAACCTCTTCACAGTTAAACCTCATCACAGTTTAACCTCATCCAAGTTAAAACTCTGCACAGTTAAACCTCATCCCAGTTAAACCTCATCCCAGTTAAACCTTTTCACAGTTAAACCTCTTCAACGTTAAACCTCATCCCAGTTAAACCTCTTCACAGTTAAACCTCATCCCAGTTAAACCTCATCCCAGTTAAAACTCATCCCAGTTAAACCTCTTCACAGTTAAACCTGATCCCAGTTAAACCTCATCCCAGTTAAACCTCATCCCAGTTAAACCTCATCACAGTTAAAACTCATCCAAGTTAAACCTCTTCACAGTTAAACCTCTTCACGGTTAAACCTCTTCACAGTTAAACCTCATCCCAGTTAAACCTCATCACAGTTAAACCTCATCCCAGTTAAACCTCATCCCAGTTAATCCTCATCCCAGTTAAACCTCTTCAAAGTTAAACCTCATCCCAGTTAAACCTTATCCCAGTTAAACCTCTTCACAGTTAATGCTTATCCCAGTTAAACCTGATCCCAGTTAAACCTCATCCCAGTTAAACCTCATCCCAGTTAAACCTCATCACATTTAAACCTCTTCACAGTTAAACCTCTTCACGGTTAAAACTCTTCACAGTTAAACCTCAGCCCAGTTAATCCTCTTCACAGTTAAACCTCATCCCAGTTAAACCTCATCCCAGTTAAACCTCTTCACAGTTAAACCTCATCCAGGTTAAACCTCATCCCGGTTAAACCTCATCCCAGTTAAACCTCTTCAAAGTTAAACCTCATCCCAGTTAAACGTCATCCCAGTTAAACCTCTTCACAGTTAAACCTCATCCCATTTAAACCTCTTCACAGTTAAACTTCTTCACAGTTAAACCTCATCCCAGTTAAACCTCATCCCAATTAAACCTCATCCCAGTTAAAGCTCATCACAGT
The DNA here is from genome assembly GCF_017639515.1 of Carcharodon carcharias. Taxonomy (NCBI): domain Eukaryota; kingdom Metazoa; phylum Chordata; class Chondrichthyes; order Lamniformes; family Lamnidae; genus Carcharodon; species Carcharodon carcharias. The sequence goes on along the minus strand of NC_054478.1, from coordinate 147,685,218 downwards.
TAAACCTCATCCCAGTTAAACCTCATCAAATTTAAACCTCTTCACAGTTAAACCTCTTCACGGTTAAACGTCTTCACGGTTAAACCTGATCCCAGTTAAACCTCATCCCAGTTAAACCTCTTCACAGTTAAACCTCATCACAGTTAAACCACTTGACACTTAAACCGCATACCATTTAAACCTCTTCACAGTTAAATCTCTTCACAGTTAAAACTCTTCACAGTTAAACCTCTTGACAGTTAAACCTCATCCCAGTTAAAGCTCTTCACAGTTAAATCTCTTCACAGTTAAACCTCCTCACAGTTAAACCTCATCCCAGTTAAACCTCTTCACAGTTAAATCTCTTCACAGTTAAACCACTTCACAGTTAAACATCATCCCAGTTAAACCTCATCCCAGTTAAACCTCATCCCAGTTAAACCTCTTCACAGTTAAGCCTCATCCAGGTTAAAACTCTTCAGAGTTAAACTTCATCCCAGTTAAACCTTATCCCAGTTAAACCTCTTCACAGTTAAGCCTTATCCCAGTTAAACCTCATCCCAGTTAAACCTCATCCCAGTTAAACCTCATCCTAGTTAAACCTCTTCACAGTTAAACCTCATCCCAGTTAAACCTCTTCAGAGTTAAACGTCATCCCAGTTAAACCTTATCCCAGTTCAACCTCTTCACAGTTAAACCTCTTCACAGTTAAACCTTATCCCAGTTAAACCTCTTCACAGTTAAACCTTATCCCAGTTAAACCTCTTTACAGTTAAGCCTCCTCCCAGTTAAACCTCTTCACAGTTAAACCTCATCCCAGTTACACCTTTTCACAGTTAAACCTCATCCCAGTTAAACCTCATCCCGGTTAAACCTCATCCCAGTTAAACCTCTTCAAAGTTAAACCTCATCCCAGTTAAACGTCATCCCAGTTAAACCTCTTCACAGTTAAACCTCATCCCAGTTAAACCTCTTCACAGTTAAACCTCATCCCAGTTGAAACTCATCCCAGTTAAACCTCTTCACAGTTAAACCTCATCCCAGTTAAACCTCTTCAGAGTTAAACCTCATCCCAGTAAAACCTTATCCAAGTTAAACCTCTTCACAGTTAAACCTCTTCACAGTTAAACCTTATCCAAGTTAAACCTCTTCACAGTTAAACCTTATCCCAGTTAAACCTCTTTACAGTTAAACCTCATCCCAGTTAAACCTCTTCACAGTTAAACCTAATCCCAGTTAAACCTCTTCACAGTAAAACTTCATCCCAGTTAAACCTCATCCCAGTTAAACCTCATCCCAGTTAAAACTCATCACAGTTAAAACTCATCCCAGTTAAACCTCATTACAGTTAAACCTCTTGACCGTTAAACCTCTTCACGGTTAAACCTCTTCACAGTTAAACCTCATCCCAGTTAAACATCATCACAGTTAAACCTCATCCCAGTTAAACCTCATCACAGTTAAATCTCATCCCAGTTAAACCTCTTCACAGTTAAACCTCTTCACGGTTAAACCTCTTCACAGTTAAACCTCATCCCAGTTAAACCTCATCACAGTTAAACCTCATCCCAGTTAAATCTCATCCCAGTTAAAGCTCTTCACAGTTAAACCTCATCCCAGTTATACCTCATCCCGGTTAAACCTCATCCCAGTTAAACCTCTTCAAAGTTAAACCTCATTCCAGTTAAACCTCATCCCAGTTAAACCTCTTCACAGTTAAAACTCATCCCAGTTAAACCTCATCCCAGTTAAAACCACTTCACAGTTAAACCTCATCCCAGTTAAACCTCATCCCAGTTAAACCTCTTCACAGTTAAACCTCTTCACAGTTAAACGTCATCCCAGTTAAACCTCATCCCAGTTAAACCTCATCCCAGTTAAACCTCTTCACAGTTAAACCTAATCCCAGTTAAACCTCTTCACAGTTAAACCTGTTCACAGTTAAACCTTATCCCAGTCAAACCTCTTCACAGTTAAACCTTATCTCAGTTAAAACTCTTTACAGTTAAACCTCATCCCAGTTAAACCTCTTCACAGTTAAACCTAATCCCAGTTAAACCTCATCCCAGATAAACCTCATCACAGTTCAACCTCTTCACGTTTAAACCTCTTCACAGTTAAACCTCATCCCAGTTAATCCTCTTCACAGTTAAACCTCATCCCAGTTAAACCTCATCCCGGTTAAACGTCATCCCAGTTAAACCTCTTCACAGTTAAACCTCATCCCAGTTAAACCTCTTCACAGTTAAACCTCATCCCAGTTAAACCTCATCCCAGTTAAACGTCTTCACAGTTAAACCTCATCCCAGTTAAACCTCTTCTCAGTTAAACCTCATCCCAGTTAACCCTCATCCCAGTTAAACCTTATCCCAGTTAAACCTCTTCACAGTTAAACCTCATCCCAGTTAAACCTCATCCCATTTAAACCTCATCCCAGTTAAAGCTCATCAGAGTTAAACCTCATCCCAGTTAAACCTCATCACATTTAAACCTCTTCACAGTTAAACCACTTCACGGTTAAACCTCTTCATGGATAAAACTCATCCTTGTTAAACCTCATCCCAGTTAAACCTCTTAACAGTTAAACCTCATCACAGTTAAACCTCTTCACACTTAAACCTCATACCAGTTAAACCTCTTCAAAGTTAATTCTCTTCACAGTTAAAACACTACACAGTTAAATCTCTTCACAGTTAAACCTCCTCACAGTTAAACCTCATCCCAGCTAAACCTCTTCACAGTTAAATCTCTTCACAGTTAAACCTCATCCCAGCTAAACCTCTTCACAGTTAAATCTCTTCACAGTTAAACCACTTCACAGTTAAACATCATCCCAGTTAAACCTCATCCCAGTTAAACCTCATCCCAGTTAAACCTCTTCACAGTTAAGCCTCATCCAGGATAAAACTCTTCAGAGTTAAAGCTCATCCCAGTTAAACCTTATCCCAGTTAAACCTCTTCACAGTTAAGCCTTATCCCAGTTAAACCTCATCACAGTTAAACCTCATCCCAGTTAAACCTCATCCCAGTTAAACCTCTTCACAGTTAAATTTCATCCCAGTTAAACCTCTTCAGAGTTAAACCTCATCCCAGTTAAACCTTATCCCAGTTAAAACTCTTCACAGTTAAACCTCTTCACAGTTAAAACTTATCCCAGTTAAACCTCTTTACATTTAAACCTCATCCCAGTTAAACCTCTTCACAGTTAAAACACTTCACGGTTAAACCTCTTCACAGTTAAAACTTATCCCAGTTAAACCTCTTTACATTTAAACCTCTTCACAGTTAAACCTCTTCACGAATAAACCTCTTCACAGTTAAACCTCATCCCAGTTAATCCTCATCCCAGTTAAATCTCTTCAAAGTTAAACCTCATCCCAGTTAAACCTCATCCCAGTTAAACCTCTTCACAGTTAAACCTCATCACAGTTTAACCTCATCCAAGTTAAAACTCTTCACAGTTAAACCTCATCCCAGTTAAACCTCATCCCAGTTAAACCTTTTCACAGTTAAACCTCTTCAACGTTAAACCTCATCCCAGTTAAACCTCTTCACAGTTAAGCATCATCCCAGTTAAACCTCATCCCAGTTAAAACTCATCCCAGTTAAACCTCTTCACAGTTAAACCTGATCCCAGTTAAACCTCATCCCAGTTAAACCTCATCCCAGTTAAACCTCATCACAGTTAAAACTCATCCAAGTTAAACCTCTTCACAGTTAAACCTCTTCACGGTTAAACCTCTTCACAGTTAAACCTCATCCCAGTTAAACCTCATCACAGTTAAACCTCATCCCAGTTAAACCTCATCCCAGTTAATCCTCATCCCAGTTAAACCTCTTCAAAGTTAAACCTCATCCCAGTTAAACCTGATCCCAGTTAATCCTCATCCCAGTTAAACCTCATCCCAGTTAAACCTCATCACATTTAAACCTCTTCACAGTTAAAACTCTTCACGGTTAAACCTCTTCACAGTTAAACCTCAGCCCAGTTAATCCTCTTCACAGTTAAACCTCATCCCAGTTAAACCTCATCCCAGTTAAACCTCTTCACAGTTAAACCTCATCCAGGTTAAACCTCATCCCGGTTAAACCTCATCCCAGTTAAACCTCTTCAAAGTTAAACCTCATCCCAGTTAAACGTCATCCCAGTTAAACCTCTTCACAGTTAAACCTCATTCCATTTAAACCTCTTCACAGTTAAACTTCTTCACAGTTAAACCTCATCCCAGTTAAACCTCATCCCATTTAAACCTCATCCCAGTTAAAGCTCATCACAGTTAAACCTCATCCCAGTTAAACCTCATCAAATTTAAACCTCTTCACAGTTAAACCTCTTCACGGTTAAACCTCTTCACGGTTAAACCTGATCCCAGTTAAACCTCATCCCAGTTAAACCTCTTCACAGTTAAACCTCATCACAGTTAAACCACTTCACACTTAAACCGCATACCAGTTAAACCTCTTCACAGTTAAATCTCTTCACAGTTAAAACTCTTCACAGTTAAACCTCTTGACAGTTAAACCTCATCCCAGTTAAAGTTCTTCACAGTTAAATCTCTTCACAGTTAAACCTCCTCACAGTTAAACCTCCTCACAGTTAAACCTCATCCCAGTTAAACCTCTTCACAGTTAAATCTCTTCACAGTTAAACCACTTCACAGTTAAACATCATCCCAGTTAAACCTCATCCCAGTTAAACCTCATCCCAGTTAAACCTCTTCACAGTTAAGCCTCATCCAGGTTAAAACTCTTCAGAGTTAAACCTCATCCCAGTTAAACCTTATCCCAGTTAAACCTCTTCACAGTTAAGCCTTATCCCAGTTAAACCTCATCCCAGTTAAACCTCATCCCAGTTAAACCTCTTCACAGTTAAGCCTCATCCAGGATAAAACTCTTCAGAGTTAAAGCTCATCCCAGTTAAACCTTATCCCAGTTAAACCTCTTCACAGTTAAGCCTTATCCCAGTTAAACCTCATCCCAGTTAAACCTCATCCCAGTTAAACCTCATCCCAGTTAAACCTCTTCACAGTTAAATTTCATCCCAGTTAAACCTCTTCAGAGTTAAACCTCATCCCAGTTAAACCTTATCCCAGTTAAAACTCTTCACAGTTAAACCTCTTCACAGTTAAAACTTATCCCAGTTAAACCTCTTTACATTTAAACCTCATCCCAGTTAAACCTCTTCACAGTTAAATCAATTCACGGTTAAACCTCTTCACAGTTAAAACTTATCCCAGTTAAACCTCTTTACATTTAAACCTCTTCACAGTTAAACCTCTTCACGAATAAACCTCTTCACAGTTAAACCTCATCCCAGTTAATCCTCATCCCAGTTAAATCTCTTCAAAGTTAAACCTCATCCCAGTTAAAACTCATCCCAGTTAAACCTCTTCACAGTTAAACCTCATCACAGTTTAACCTCATCCAAGTTAAAACTCTTCACAGTTAAACCTCATCCCAGTTAAACCTCATCCCAGTTAAACCTTTTCACAGTTAAACCTCTTCAACGTTAAACCTCATCCCAGTTAAACCTCTTCACAGTTAAGCATCATCCCAGTTAAACCTCATCCCAGTTAAAACTCATCCCAGTTAAACCTCTTCACAGTTAAACCTGATCCCAGTTAAACCTCATCCCAGTTAAACCTCATCCCAGTTAAACCTCATCACAGTTAAAACTCATCCAAGTTAAACCTCTTCACAGTTAAACCTCTTCACGGTTAAACCTCTTCACAGTTAAACCTCATCCCAGTTAAACCTCATCACAGTTAAACCTCATCCCAGTTAAACCTCATCCCAGTTAATCCTCATCCCAGTTAAACCTCTTCAAAGTTAAACCTCATCCCAGTTAAACCTGATCCCAGTTAAACCTCATCCCAGTTAAACCTCATCCCAGTTAAACCTCATCACATTTAAACCTCTTCACAGTTAAAACTCTTCACGGTTAAACCTCTTCACAGTTAAACCTCAGCCCAGTTAATCCTCTTCACAGTTAAACCTCATCCCAGTTAAACCTCATCCCAGTTAAACCTCTTCACAGTTAAACCTCATCCAGGTTAAACCTCATCCCGGTTAAACCTCATCCCAGTTAAACCTCTTCAAAGTTAAACCTCATCCCAGTTAAACGTCATCCCAGTTAAACCTCTTCACAGTTAAACCTCATTCCATTTAAACCTCTTCACAGTTAAACTTCTTCACAGTTAAACCTCATCCCAGTTAAACCTCATCCCATTTAAACCTCATCCCAGTTAAAGCTCATCACAGTTAAACCTCATCCCAGTTAAACCTCATCAAATTTAAACCTCTTCACAGTTAAACCTCTTCACGGTTAAACCTCTTCACGGTTAAACCTGATCCCAGTTAAACCTCATCCCAGTTAAACCTCTTCACAGTTAAACCTCATCACAGTTAAACCACTTCACACTTAAACCGCATACCAGTTAAACCTCATCCCAGTTAAAGTTCTTCACAGTTAAATCTCCTCACAGTTAAACCTCCTCACAGTTAAACCTCCTCACAGTTAAACCTCATCCCAGTTAAACCTCTTCACAGTTAAATCTCTTCACAGTTAAACCACTTCACAGTTAAACATCATCCCAGTTAAACCTCATCCCAGTTAAACCTCATCCCAGTTAAACCTCTTCACAGTTAAGCCTCATCCAGGTTAAAACTCTTCAGAGTTAAACCTCATCCCAGTTAAACCTTATCCCAGTTAAACCTCTTCACAGTTAAGCCTTATCCCAGTTAAACCTCATCCCAGTTAAACCTCATCCCAGTTAAACCTCATCCTAGTTAAACCTCTTCACAGTTAAACCTCATCCCAGTTAAACCTCTTCAGAGTTAAACGTCATCCCAGTTAAACCTTATCCCAGTTCAACCTCTTCACAGTTAAACCTCTTCACAGTTAAACCTTATCCCAGTTAAACCTCTTCACAGTTAAACCTTATCCCAGTTAAACCTCTTTACAGTTAAACCTCCTCCCAGTTAAACCTCTTCACAGTTAAACCTCATCCCAGTTACACCTTTTCACAGTTAAACCTCATCCCAGTTAAACCTCATCCCGGTTAAACCTCATCCCAGTTAAACCTCTTCAAAGTTAAACCTCATCCCAGTTAAACGTCATCCCAGTTAAACCTCTTCACAGTTAAACCTCATCCCAGTTAAACCTCTTCACAGTTAAACCTCATCCAGTTAAACCTCATCCCAGTTAAACCTCTTCACAGTTAAACCTCATCCCAGTTAAACCTCTTCATAGTTAAACCTCATCCCAGTAAAACAGCATCCCAGTTAAACCTCATCCCAGTTAAACTTCTTCACAGTTAAACCTCATCCCACTTAAACCTCATCCCATTTAAACCTCATCCCAGTTAAAGCTCATCACAGTTAAACCTCATCCCAGTTAAACCTCATCACATTTAAACCTCTTCACAGTTAAACCTCTTCACGGTTAAACCACTTCACGGTTAAACCTCATCCCAGTTAAACCTCATCACAGTTAAACCACTTCACACTTAAACCGCATACCAGTTAAACCTCTTCACAGTTAAATCTCTTCACAGTTAAAACTCTTCACAGTTAAACCTCTTCACAGTTAAACCTCATCCCAGTTAAACCTCTTCACAGTTAAATCTCTTCACAGTTAAACCTCCTCACAGTTAAACCTCATCCCAGTTAAACCTCTTCACAGTTAAATCTCTTCACAGTTAAACCACTTCACAGTTAAACATCATCCCAGTTAAACCTCATCCCAGTTAAACCTCATCCCAGTTAAACCTCTTCACAGTTAAGCCTCATCCAGGTTAAAACTCTTCAGAGTTAAACCTCATCCCAGTTAAACCTTATCCCAGTTAAACCTCTTCACAGTTAAGCCTTATCCCAGTTAAACCTCATCCCAGTTAAACCTCATCCCAGTTAAACCTCATCCTAGTTAAACCTCTTCACAGTTAAACCTCATTCCAGTTAAACCTCTTCAGAGTTAAACGTCATGCCAGTTAAACCTTATCCCAGTTAAACCGCTTCACAGTTAAACCTCTTCACAGTTAAACCTTATCCCAGTTAAACCTCTTCACAGTTAAACCTTATCCCAGTTAAAACTCTTTACAGTTAAACCTCCTCCCAGTTAAACCTCTTCACAGTTAAACCTCATCCCAATTACACCTTTTCACAGCTAAACCTCATCCCAGTTAAACCTCATCCCAGTTAACCCTTGTCCCAGTTAAACCTCTTTACAGTTAAACCTCATCCCAGTTAAACCTCTTCACAGTTAAACCTAATCCCAGTTAAACCTCTTCACAGTAAAACCTCATCCCAGTTAAACCTCATCCCAGTTAAACCTCATCCCAGTTAAAACTCATCACAGTTAAAACTCATCCCAGTTAAACCTCATTACAGTTAAACCTCTTGACCGTTAAACCTCTTCACGGTTAAACCTCTTCACAGTTAAACCTCATCCCAGTTAAACCTCATCACAGTTAAACCTCACCCCAGTTAAATCTCATCCCAGTTAAAGCTCTTCACAGTTAAACCTCTTCAGACTTAAACCTCATCCCGGTTAAACCTCATCCCAGTTAAACCTCTTCAAAGTTAAACCTCTTCACAGTTAAAAGTTATCCCAGATTAACCTCTTTACAGTTAAACCTCATCCCAGTTAAACCTCTTCACAGTTAAACCTAATCCCAGTTAAACCTCTTCACAGTTAAACCTCATCCCAGTTAAACCTCTTCACAGTTAAACCTCATCCCAGTTAAATCTTTTCACAGTTAAACCTCATCCCAGTTAAACCTCTTCAAAGTTAAACCTCATCCCAGTTAAACCTTATCCCAAATAAACCTCTTCACAGTTAAGCCTTATCCCAGTTAAAACTCATCCCAGTTAAACCTCATCCCAGTTAACCTCTTCACAGTTAAACCCCAGCACAGTTAAACCTCTTCAGAGTTAAAACTCATCGCACTAAAACATTATCCAAGTTAAACCTCTTCACAGTTAAACCTCTTCACAGTTAAACCTTATCCAAGTTAAACCTCTTCACAATTAAACCTTATCCCAGTTAAATCTCTTTACAGTTAAACCTCATCCCAGTTAAACCTCTTCACAGTTAAACCTAATCCCAGTTAAACCTCTTCACAGTTAAACCTCATCCCAGTTAAACCTCATCCCAGTTAAACCTCATCCCAGTTAAAACTCATCACAGTTAAAATTCATCCCAGTTAAACCTCATCACAGTTAAACCTCTTCACAGTTAAACCTCTTCACGGTTAAACCTCTTCACCGTTAAACCTCATCCCAGTTAAACCTCATCACAGTTAAACCTCATCCCAGTTAAATCTCATCCCAGTTAAAGCTCTTCACAGTTAAACCTCATCCCAGTTAAACCTCATCCCAGTTAAACCTCTTCACAGTTAAAACTCATCCCAGTTAAACCTCTTCAGAGTTAAACCTCATCCCAGTAAAACCTTATCCAAGTTAAACCTCTTCACAGTTAAACCTCTTCACAGTTAAACCTTATCCAAGTTAAAACTCTTCACAGTTAAACCTTATCCCAGTTAAACCTCTTTACAGTTAAACCTCATCCCAGTTAAACCTCTTCACAGTTAAACCTAATCCCAGTTAAACCTCTTCACAGTAAAACTTCATCCCAGTTAAACCTCATCCCAGTTAAACCTCATCCCAGTTACAACAGATCACAGTTAAAACTCATCCCAGTTAAACCTCATTACAGTTAAACCTCTTGACCGTTAAACCTCTTCACGGTTAAACCTCTTCACAGTTAAACCTCATCCCAGTTAAACATCATCACAGTTAAACCTCATCCCAGTTAAACCTCATCACAGTTAAACCTCATCCCAGTTAAATCTCATCCCAGTTAAACCTCTTCACAGTTAAACCTCTTCACGGTTAAACCTCTTCACAGTTAAACCTCTTCCCAGTTAAACCTCATCACAGTTAAACCTCATCCCAGTTAAATCTCATCCCAGTTAAAGCTCTTCACAGTTAAACCTCATCCCAGTTAAACCTCATCCCGGTTAAACCTCATCCCAGTTAAACCTCTTCAAAGTTAAACCTCATTCCAGTTAAACCTCATCCCAGTTAAACCTCATCACAGTTAAAACTCATCCCAGTTAAACCTTATCCCAGTTAAAACCACTTCACAGTTAAACCTCATCCCAGTTAAACCTCATCCCAGTTAAACCTCTTCACAGTTAAACCTCTTCACAGTTAAACGTCATCCCAGTTAAACCTCATCCCAGTTAAACCTCATCCCAGTTAAACCTCTTCACAGTTAAACCTAATCCCAGTTAAACCTCTTCACAGTTAAACCTAATCCCAGTTAAACCTCTTCACAGTTAAACCTCATCCCAGTTAAACCTCTTCACAGTTAAACCTCATCCCAGTTAAATCTTTTCACAGTTAAACCTCATCCCAGTTAAACCTCTTCAAAGTTAAACCTCATCCCAGTTAAACCTTATCCCAGTTAAACCTCTTCACAGTTAAACCTCATCCCAGTTAAACCTTATCCCAGTTAAACCTCTTCACAGTTAAGCCTTATCCCAGTTAAACCTCATCCCAGTTAAACCTCATCCCAGTTAAACCTCTTCACAGTTAAACCCCAGCCCAGTTAAACCTCTTCAGAGTTAAAACTCATCGCACTAAAACATTATCCAAGTTAAACCTCTTCACAGTTAAACCTCTTCACAGTTAAACCTTATCCAAGTTAAACCTCTTCACAATTAAACCTTATCCCAGTTAAATCTCTTTACAGTTAAACCTCATCCCAGTTAAACCTCTTCACAGTTAAACCTAATCCCAGTTAAACCTCTTCACAGTTAAACCTCATCCCAGTTAAACCTCATCCCAGTTAAACCTCATCCCAGTTAAAACTCATCACAGTTAAAATTCATCCCAGTTAAACCTCATCACAGTTAAACCTCTTCACGGTTAAACCTCTTCACCGTTAAACCTCATCCCAGTTAAACCTCATCACAGTTAAATCTCATCCCAGTTAAAGCTCTTCACAGTTAAACCTCATCCCAGTTAAAACTCATCCCAGTTAAACCTCCTCACAGTTAAAACTCATCCCAGTTAAACCTCTTCAGAGTTAAACCTCATCCCAGTAAAACCTTATCCAAGATAAACCTCTTCACAGTTAAACCTCTTCACAGTTAAACCTTATCCAAGTTAAAACTCTTCACAGTTAAACCTTATCCCAGTTAAACCTCTTTACAGTTAAACCTCATCCCAGTTAAACCTCTTCACAGTTAAACCTAATCCCAGTTAAACCTCTTCACAGTAAAACTTCATCCCAGTTAAACCTCATCCCAGTTAAACCTCATCCCAGTTAAAACTCATCACAGTTAAAACTCATCCCAGTTAAACCTCATTACAGTTAAACCTCTTGACCGTTAAACCTCTTCACGGTTAAACCTCTTCACAGTTAAACCTCATCACAGTTAAACCTCATCCCAGTTAAATCTCATCCCAGTTAAAGCTCTTCACAGTTAAACCTCATCCCAGTTAAATCTCATCCCAGTTAAACCTCTTCACAGTTAAACCTCTTCACGGTTAAACCTCTTCACAGTTAAACCTCATCACAGTTAAACCTCATCCCAGTTAAATCTCATCCCAGTTAAAGCTCTTCACAGTTAAACCTCATCCCAGTTAAACCTCATCCCGGTTAAACCTCATCCCAGTTAAACCTCTTCAAAGTTAAACCTCATTCCAGTTAAACCTCATCCCAGTTAAACCTCATCACAGTTAAAACTCATCCCAGTTAAACCTCATCCCAGTTAAAACCACTTCACAGTTAAACCTCATCCCAGTTAAACCTCATCCCAGTTAAACCTCTTCACAGTTAAACCTCTTCACAGTTAAACGTCATCCCAGTTAAACCTCATCCCAGTTAAACCTCATCCCAGTTAAACCTCTTCACAGTTAAACCTAATCCCAGTTAAACCTCTTCACAGTTAAACCTGTTCACAGTTAAACCTTATCCCAGTCAAACCTCTTCACAGTTAAACCTTATCTCAGTTAAAACTCTTTACAGTTAAACCTCATCCCAGTTAAACCTCTTCACAGTTAAACCTAATCCCAGTTAAACCTCATCCCAGATAAACCTCATCACAGTTCAACCTCTTCACGTTTAAACCTCTTCACAGTTAAACCTCATCCCAGTTAATCCTCTTCACAGTTAAACCTCATCCCAGTTAAACCTCATCCCGGTTAAACGTCATCCCAGTTAAACCTCTTCACAGTTAAACCTCATCCCAGTTAAACCTCTTCACAGTTAAACCTCATCCCAATTAAACCTCATCCCAGTTAAACGTCTTCACAGTTAAAACTCATCCCAGTTAAACCTCTTCACAGTTAAACCTCATCCCAGTTAACCCTCATCCCAGTTAAACCTTATCCCAGTTAAACCTCTTCACAGTTAAACCTCATCCCAGTTAAACCTCATCCCATTTAAACCTCATCCCAGTTAAAGCTCATCAGAGTTAAACCTCATCCCAGTTAAACCTCATCACATTTAAACCTCTTCACAGTTAAACCACTTCACGGTTAAACCTCTTCATGGATAAACCTCATCCCTGTTAAACCTCATCCCAGTTAAACCTCTTAACAGTTAAACCTCATCACAGTTAAACCTCTTCACACTTAAACCTCATACCAGTTAAACCTCTTCAAAGTTAATTCTCTTCACAGTTAAAACACTACACAGTTAAATCTCTTCACAGTTAAACCTCCTCACAGTTAAACCTCATCCCAGCTAAACCTCTTCACAGTTAAATCTCTTCACAGTTAAACCTCATCCCAGCTAAAACTCTTCACAGTTAAATCTCTTCACAGTTAAACCACTTCACAGTTAAACATCATCCCAGTTAAACCTCATCCCAGTTAAACCTCATCCCAGTTAAACCTCTTCACAGTTAAGCCTCATCCAGGATAAAACTCTTCAGAGTTAAAGCTCATCCCAGTTAAACCTTATCCCAGTTAAACCTCTTCACAGTTAAGCCTTATCCCTGTTAAACCTCATCCCAGTTAAACCTCATCCCAGTTAAACCTCATCCCAGTTAAACCTCTTCACAGTTAAATTTCATCCCAGTTAAACCTCTTCAGAGTTAAACCTCATCCCAGTTAAACCTTATCCCAGTTAAAACTCTTCACAGTTAAACCTCTTCACAGTTAAAACTTATCCCAGTTAAACCTCTTTACATTTAAACCTCATCCCAGTTAAACCTCTTCACAGTTAAATCACTTCACGGTTAAACCTCTTCACAGTTAAAACTTATCCCAGTTAAACCTCTTTACATATAAACCTCTTCACAGTTAAACCTCTTCACGAATAAACCTCTTCACAGTTAAACCTCATCCCAGTTAATCCTCATCCCAGTTAAATCTCTTCAAAGTTAAACCTCATCACAGTTAAACCTCATCCCAGTTAAACCTCTTCACAGTTAAACCTCATCAAAGTTTAACCTCATCCAAGTTAAAACTCTGCACAGTTAAACCTCATCCCAGTTAAACCTCATCCCAGTTAAACCTTTTCACAGTTAAACCTCTTCAACGTTAAAACTCATCCCAGTTAAACCTCTTCACAGTTAAACCTCATCCCAGTTAAACCTCATCCCAGTTAAAACTCATCCCAGTTAAACCTCTTCACAGTGAAACCTGATCCCAGTTAAACCTCATCCCAGTTAAACCTCATCCCAGTTAAACCTCATCACAGTTAAAACTCATCAAAGTTAAACCTCTTCACAGTTAAACCTCTTCACGGTTAAACCTCTTCACAGTTAAACCTCATCCCAGTTAAACCTCATCACAGTTAAACCTCATCCCAGTTAAACCTCATCCCAGTTAATCCTCATCCCAGTTAAACCTCTTCAAAGTTAAACCTCATCCCAGTTAAACCTTATCCCAGTTAAACCTCTTCACAGTTAATGCTTATCCCAGTTAAACCTGATCCCAGTTAAACCTCATCCCAGTTAAACCTCATCACATTTAAACCTCTTCACAGTTAAACCTCTTCACGGTTAAACCTCTTCACAGTTAAACCTCAGCCCAGTTAATCCTCTTCACAGTTAAACTTCATCCCAGTTAAACCTCATCCCAGTTAAACCTCTTCACAGTTAAACCTCATCCAGGTTAAACCTCATCCCGGTTAAACCTCATCCCAGTTAAACCTCTTCAAAGTTAAACCTCATCCCAGTTAAACGTCATCCCAGTTAATCCTCTTCACAGTTAAACCTCATCCCATTTAAACCTCTTCACACTTAAACTTCTTCACAGTTAAACCTCATCCCAGTTAAACCTCATCCCATTTAAACTTCATCCCAGTTAAAGCTCATCACAGTTAAACCTCATCCCAGTTAAACCTCATCAAATTTAAACCTCTTCACAGTTAAACCTCTTCACGGTTAAACCTCTTCACGGTTAAACCTCATCCCAGTTAAACCTCATCCCAGTTAAACCTCTTCACAGTTAAACCTCATCACAGTTAAACCACTTCACACTTAAACCGCATACCAGTTAAACCTCTTCACAGTTAAATCTCTTCACAGTTAAAACTCTTCACAGTTAAACCTCTTGACAGTTAAACCTCATCCCAGTTAAAGCTCTTCACAGTTAAATCTCTTCACAGTTAAACCTCCTCACAGTTAAACCTCATCCCAGTTAAACCTCTTCACAGTTAAATCTCTTCACAGTTAAACCACTTCACAGTTAAACATCATCCCAGTTAAACCTCATCCCAGTTAAAACTCATCCCAGTTAAACCTCTTCACAGTTAAGCCTCATCCAGGTTAAAACTCTTCAGAGTTAAACCTCATCCCAGTTAAACCTTATCCCAGTTAAACCTCTTCACAGTTAAGCCTTATCCCAGTTAAACCTCATCCCAGTTAAACCTCATCCCAGTTAAACCTCATCCTAGTTAAACCTCTTCACAGTTAAACCTCATCCCAGTTAAACCTCTTCAGAGTTAAACGTCATCCCAGTTAAACCTTATCCCAGTTCAACCTCTTCACAGTTAAACCTCTTCACAGTTAAACCTTATCCCAGTTAAACTTCTTCACAGTTAAACCTTATCCCAGTTAAACCTCTTTACAGTTAAACCTCCTCCCAGTTAAACCTCTTCACAGTTAAACCTCATCCCAGTTACACCTTTTCACAGTTAAACCTCATCCCAGTTAAACCTTATCCCAGTTAAACCGCTTCACAGTTAAGCCTTATCCCAGTTAAACCTCATCCCAGTTAAACCTCATCCCAGTTAAACCTCATCCTAGTTAAACCTCTTCACAGTTAAACCTCATCCCAGTTAAACCTCTTCAGAGTTAAACGTCATCCCAGTTAAACCTTATCCCAGTTCAACCTCTTCACAGTTAAACCTCTTCACAGTTAAACCTTATCCCAGTTAAACTTCTTCACAGTTAAACCTTATCCCAGTTAAACCTCTTTACAGTTAAACCTCCTCCCAGTTAAACCTCTTCACAGTTAAACCTCATCCCAGTTACACCTTTTCACAGTTAAACCTCATCCCAGTTAAACCTCATCCCGGTTAAACCTCATCCCAGTTAAACCTCTTCAAAGTTAAACCTCATCCCAGTTAAACGTCATCCCAGTTAAACCTCTTCACAGTTAAACCTCATCCCAGTTAAACCTCTTCACAGTTAAACCTCATCCCAGTTAAACCTCATCCCAGTTAAACCTCTTCACAGTTAAACCTCATCCCAGTTAAACCTCTTCATAGTTAAACCTCATCCCAGTAAAACAGCATTCCAGTTAAACCTCATCCCAGTTAAACTTCTTCACAGTTAAACCTCATCCCACTTAAACCTCATCCCATTTAAACCTCATCCCAGTTAAAGCTCATCACAGTTAAACCTCATCCCAGTTAAACCTCATCACATTTAAACCTCTTCACAGTTAAACCTCTTCACGGTTAAACCACTTCACGGTTAAACCTCATCCCAGTTAAACCTCGTCACAGTTAAACCACTTCACACTTAAACCGCATACCAGTTAAACCTCTTCACAGTTAAATCTCTTCACAGTTAAAACTCTTCACAGTTAAACCTCTTCACAGTTAAACCTCATCCCAGTTAAACCTCTTAACAGTTAAACCTCAGCCCAGTTAATCCTCTTCACAGTTAAACATCATCCCAGTTAAACCTCATCCCAGTTAAACCTCTTCACAGTTAAACCTCATCCAGGTTAAACCTCATCCCGGTTAAACCTCATCCCAGTTAAACCTCTTCAAAGTTAAACCTCATCCCAGTTAAACGTCATCCCAGTTAAACGTCTTCACAGTTAAACCTCATCCCATTTAAACCTCTTCACACTTAAACTTCTTCACAGTTAAACCTCATCCCAGTTAAACCTCATCCCATTTAAACCTCATCCCAGTTAAAGCTCATCACAGTTAAACCTCATCCCAGTTAAACCTCATCAAATTTAAACCTCTTCACAGTTAAACCTCTTCACGGTTAAACCTCTTCACGGTTAAACCTCATCCCAGTTAAACCTCATCCCAGTTAAACCTCTTCACAGTTAAACCTCATCACAGTTAAACCACTTCACACTTAAACCGCATACCAGTTAAACCTCTTCACAGTTAAATCTCTTCACAGTTAAAACTCTTCACAGTTAAACCTCTTGACAGTTAAACCTCATCCCAGTTAAAGCTCTTCACAGTTAAATCTCTTCACAGTTAAACCTCCTCACAGTTAAACCTCATCCCAGTTAAACCTCTTCACAGTTAAATCTCTTCACAGTTAAACCACTTCACAGTTAAACATCATCCCAGTTAAACCTCATCCCAGTTAAACCTCATCCCAGTTAAACCTCTTCACAGTTAAGCCTCATCCAGGTTAAAACTCTTCAGAGTTAAACCTCATCCCAGTTAAACCTTATCCCAGTTAAACCTCTTCACAGTTAAGCCTTATCCCAGTTAAACCTCATCCCAGTTAAACCTCATCCCAGTTAAACCTCTTCACAGTTAAACCTCAGCCCAGTTAAACCTTATCCCAGTTAAACCTCTTCACAGTTAAGCCTTATCCCAGTTAAACCTCATCCCAGTTAAACCTCATCCCAGTTAAACCTCTTCACAGTTAAACCTCAGCCCAGTTAATCCTCTTCACAGTTAAACATCATCCCAGTTAAACCTCATCCCAGTTAAACCTCTTCACAGTTAAACCTCATCCAGGTTAAACCTCATCCCGGTTAAACCTCATCCCAGTTAAACCTCTTCAAAGTTAAACCTCATCCCAGTTAAACGTCATCCCAGTTAAACGTCTTCACAGTTAAACCTCATCCCATTTAAACCTCTTCACACTTAAACTTCTTCACAGTTAAACCTCATCCCAGTTAAACCTCATCCCATTTAAACCTCATCCCAGTTAAAGCTCATCACAGTTAAACCTCATCCCAGTTAAACCTCATCAAATTTAAACCTCTTCACGGTTAAACCTCTTCACGGTTAAACCTCATCCCATTTAAACCTCATCCCAGTTAAACCTCTTCACAGTTAAACCTCATCACAGTTAAACCACTTCACACTTAAACCGCATACCAGTTAAACCTCATCCCAGTTAAAGCTCTTCACAGTTAAATCTCTTCACAGTTAAACCTCCTCACAGTTAAACCTCATCCCAGTTAAACCTCTTCACAGTTAAATCTCTTCACAGTTAAACCACTTCACAGTTAAACATCATCCCAGTTAAACCTCATCCCAGTTAAACCTCATCCCAGTTAAAACTCTTCACAGTTAAGCCTCATCCAGGTTAAAACTCTTCAGAGTTAAACCTCATCCCAGTTAAACCTTATCCCAGTTAAACCTCTTCACAGTTAAGCCTTATCCCAGTTAAACCTCATCCCAGTTAAACCTCATCCCAGTTAAACCTCATCCTAGTTAAACCTCTTCACAGTTAAACCTCATCCCAGTTAAACCTCTTCAGAGTTAAACGTCATCCCAGTTAAACCTTATCCCAGTTCAACCTCTTCACAGTTAAACCTCTTCACAGTTAAAAATTATCCCAGTTAAACCTCTTCACAGTTAAACCTTATCCCAGTTAAACCTCTTTACAGTTAAACCTCCTCCCAGTTAAACCTCTTCACAGTTAAACCTCATCCCAGTTACACCTTTTCACAGTTAAACCTCATCCCAGTTAAACCTCATCCCGGTTAAACCTCATCCCAGTTAAACCTCTTCAAAGTTAAACCTCATCCCAGTTAAACGTCATCCCAGTTAAACCTCTTCACAGTTAAACCTCATCCCAGTTAAACCTCTTCACAGTTAAACCTCATCCCAGTTAAACCTCATCCCAGTTAAACCTCTTCACAGTTAAACCTCATCCCAGTTAAACCTCTTCATAGTTAAACCTCATCCCAGTAAAACGGCATCCCAGTTAAACCTCATCCCAGTTAAACTTCTTCACAGTTAAACCTCATCCCACTTAAACCTCATCCCATTTAAACCTCATCCCAGTTAAAGCTCATCACAGTTAAACCTCATCCCAGTTAAACCTCATCACATTTAAACCTCTTCACAGTTAAACCTCTTCACGGTTAAACCACTTCACGGTTAAACCTCATCCCAGTTAAACCTCATCACAGTTAAACCACTTCACACTTAAACCGCATACCAGTTAAACCTCTTCACAGTTAAATCTCTTCACAGTTAAAACTCTTCACAGTTAAACCTCTTCACAGTTAAACCTCATCCCAGTTAAACCTCTTCACAGTTAAACCTCAGCCCAGTTAATCCTCTTCACAGTTAAACATCATCCCAGTTAAACCTCATCCCAGTTAAACCTCTTCACAGTTAAACCTCATCCAGGTTAAACCTCATCCCGGTTAAACCTCATCCCAGTTAAACCTCTTCAAAGTTAAACCTCATCCCAGTTAAACGTCATCCCAGTTAAACGTCTTCACAGTTAAACCTCATCCCATTTAAACCTCTTCACACTTAAACTTCTTCACAGTTAAACCTCATCCCAGTTAAACCTCATCCCATTTAAACCTCATCCCAGTTAAAGCTCATCACAGTTAAACCTCATCCCAGTTAAACCTCATCAAATTTAAACCTCTTCACAGTTAAACCTCTTCACGGTTAAACCTCTTCACGGTTAAACCTCATCCCAGTTAAACCTCATCCCAGTTAAACCTCTTCACAGTTAAACCTCATCACAGTTAAACCACTTCACACTTAAACCGCATACCAGTTAAACCTCTTCACAGTTAAATCTCTTCACAGTTAAAACTCTTCACAGTTAAACCTCTTGACAGTTAAACCTCATCCCAGTTAAAGCTCTTCACAGTTAAATCTCTTCACAGTTAAACCTCCTCACAGTTAAACCTCATCCCAGTTAAACCTCTTCACAGTTAAATCTCTTCACAGTTAAACCACTTCACAGTTAAACATCATCCCAGTTAAACCTCATCCCAGTTAAACCTCATCCCAGTTAAACCTCTTCACAGTTAAGCCTCATCCAGGTTAAAACTCTTCAGAGTTAAACCTCATCCCAGTTAAACCTTATCCCAGTTAAACCTCTTCACAGTTAAGCCTTATCCCAGTTAAACCTCATCCCAGTTAAACCTCATCCCAGTTAAACCTCATCCTAGTTAAACCTCTTCACAGTTAAACCTCATCCCAGTTAAACCTCTTCAGAGTTAAACGTCATCCCAGTTAAACCTTATCCCAGTTCAACCTCTTCACAGTTAAACCTCTTCACAGTTAAAAATTATCCCAGTTAAACCTCTTCACAGTTAAACCTTATCCCAGTTAAACCTCTTTACAGTTAAACCTCCTCCCAGTTAAACCTCTTCACAGTTAAACCTCATCCCAGTTACACCTTTTCACAGTTAAACCTCATCCCAGTTAAACCTCATCCCGGTTAAACCTCATCCCAGTTAAACCTCTTCAAAGTTAAACCTCATCCCAGTTAAACGTCATCCCAGTTAAACCTCTTCACAGTTAAACCTCATCCCAGTTAAACCTCTTCACAGTTAAACCTCATCCCAGTTAAACCTCATCCCAGTTAAACCTCTTCACAGTTAAACCTCATCACAGTTAAACCTCTTCAAAGTTAAACCTCATCCCAGTAAAACTGCATCCCAGTTAAACCTCATCCCAGTTAAACTTCTTCACAGTTAAACCTCATCCCACTTAAACCTCATCCCATTTAAACCTCATCCCAGTTAAAGCTCATCACAGTTAAACCTCATCCCAGTTAAACCTCATCACAT
Organism: Carcharodon carcharias; assembly: GCF_017639515.1. Classification (NCBI taxonomy): domain Eukaryota; kingdom Metazoa; phylum Chordata; class Chondrichthyes; order Lamniformes; family Lamnidae; genus Carcharodon; species Carcharodon carcharias. Next base: position 147,665,010 of record NC_054478.1, on the reverse strand, counting down.
TTAAACCTCTTCACAGTTAAACCTCTTCACGGTTAAACCACTTCACGGTTAAACCTCATCCCAGTTAAACCTCATCACAGTTAAACCACTTCACACTTAAACCGCATACCAGTTAAACCTCTTCACAGTTAAATCTCTTCACAGTTAAAACTCTTCACAGTTAAACCTCTTCACAGTTAAACCTCATCCCAGTTAAACCTCTTCACAGTTAAATCTCTTCACAGTTAAACCTCCTCACAGTTAAACCTCATCCCAGTTAAACCTCTTCACAGTTAAATCTCTTCACAGTTAAACCACTTCACAGTTAAACATCAACCCAGTTAAACCTCATCCCAGTTAAACCTCATCCCAGTTAAACCTCTTCACAGTTAAGCCTCATCCAGGTTAAAACTCTTCAGAGTTAAACCTCATCCCAGTTAAACCTTATCCCAGTTAAACCTCTTCACAGTTAAGCCTTATCCCAGTTAAACCTCATCCCAGTTAAACCTCATCCCAGTTAAACCTCATCCTAGTTAAACCTCTTCACAGTTAAACCTCATCCCAGTTAAACCTCTTCAGAGTTAAACGTCATCCCAGTTAAACCTTATCCCAGTTCAACCTCTTCACAGTTAAACCTCTTCACAGTTAAACCTTATCCCAGTTAAACTTCTTCACAGTTAAACCTTATCCCAGTTAAACCTCTTTACAGTTAAACCTCCTCCCAGTTAAACAACTTCACAGTTAAACCTCATCCCAGTTACACCTTTTCACAGTTAAACCTCATCCCAGTTAAACCTTATCCCAGTTAAACCGCTTCACAGTTAAGCCTTATCCCAGTTAAACCTCATCCCAGTTAAACCTCATCCCAGTTAAACCTCATCCTAGTTAAACCTCTTCACAGTTAAACCTCATCCCAGTTAAACCTCTTCAGAGTTAAACGTCATCCCAGTTAAACCTTATCCCAGTTCAACCTCTTCACAGTTAAACCTCTTCACAGTTAAACCTTATCCCAGTTAAACTTCTTCACAGTTAAACCTTATCCCAGTTAAACCTCTTTACAGTTAAACCTCCTCCCAGTTAAACCTCTTCACAGTTAAACCTCATCCCAGTTACACCTTTTCACAGTTAAACCTCATCCCAGTTAAACCTCATCCCGGTTAAACCTCATCCCAGTTAAACCTCTTCAAAGTTAAACCTCATCCCAGTTAAACGTCATCCCAGTTAAACCTCTTCACAGTTAAACCTCATCCCAGTTAAACCTCTTCACAGTTAAACCTCATCCCAGTTAAACCTCATCCCAGTTAAACCTCTTCACAGTTAAACCTCATCCCAGTTAAACCTCTTCATAGTTAAACCTCATCCCAGTAAAACAGCATTCCAGTTAAACCTCATCCCAGTTAAACTTCTTCACAGTTAAACCTCATCCCACTTAAACCTCATCCCATTTAAACCTCATCCCAGTTAAAGCTCATCACAGTTAAACCTCATCCCAGTTAAACCTCATCACATTTAAACCTCTTCACAGTTAAACCTCTTCACGGTTAAACCACTTCACGGTTAAACCTCATCCCAGTTAAACCTCGTCACAGTTAAACCACTTCACACTTAAACCGCATACCAGTTAAACCTCTTCACAGTTAAATCTCTTCACAGTTAAAACTCTTCACAGTTAAACCTCTTCACAGTTAAACCTCATCCCAGTTAAACCTCTTCACAGTTAAACCTCAGCCCAGTTAATCCTCTTCACAGTTAAACATCATCCCAGTTAAACCTCATCCCAGTTAAACCTCTTCACAGTTAAACCTCATCCAGGTTAAACCTCATCCCGGTTAAACCTCATCCCAGTTAAACCTCTTCAAAGTTAAACCTCATCCCAGTTAAACGTCATCCCAGTTAAACGTCTTCACAGTTAAACCTCATCCCATTTAAACCTCTTCACACTTAAACTTCTTCACAGTTAAACCTCATCCCAGTTAAACCTCATCCCATTTAAACCTCATCCCAGTTAAAGCTCATCACAGTTAAACCTCATCCCAGTTAAACCTCATCAAATTTAAACCTCTTCACAGTTAAACCTCTTCACGGTTAAACCTCTTCACGGTTAAACCTCATCCCAGTTAAACCTCATCCCAGTTAAACCTCTTCACAGTTAAACCTCATCACAGTTAAACCACTTCACACTTAAACCGCATACCAGTTAAACCTCTTCACAGTTAAATCTCTTCACAGTTAAAACTCTTCACAGTTAAACCTCTTGACAGTTAAACCTCATCCCAGTTAAAGCTCTTCACAGTTAAATCTCTTCACAGTTAAACCTCCTCACAGTTAAACCTCATCCCAGTTAAACCTCTTCACAGTTAAATCTCTTCACAGTTAAACCACTTCACAGTTAAACATCATCCCAGTTAAACCTCATCCCAGTTAAACCTCATCCCAGTTAAACCTCTTCACAGTTAAGCCTCATCCAGGTTAAAACTCTTCAGAGTTAAACCTCATCCCAGTTAAACCTTATCCCAGTTAAACCTCTTCACAGTTAAGCCTTATCCCAGTTAAACCTCATCCCAGTTAAACCTCATCCCAGTTAAACCTCATCCTAGTTAAACCTCTTCACAGTTAAACCTCATCCCAGTTAAACCTCTTCAGAGTTAAACGTCATCCCAGTTAAACCTTATCCCAGTTCAACCTCTTCACAGTTAAACCTCTTCACAGTTAAAAATTATCCCAGTTAAACCTCTTCACAGTTAAACCTTATCCCAGTTAAACCTCTTTACAGTTAAACCTCCTCCCAGTTAAACCTCTTCACAGTTAAACCTCATCCCAGTTACACCTTTTCACAGTTAAACCTCATCCCAGTTAAACCTCATCCCGGTTAAACCTCATCCCAGTTAAACCTCTTCAAAGTTAAACCTCATCCCAGTTAAACGTCATCCCAGTTAAACCTCTTCACAGTTAAACCTCATCCCAGTTAAACCTCTTCACAGTTAAACCTCATCCCAGTTAAACCTCATCCCAGTTAAACCTCTTCACAGTTAAACCTCATCCCAGTTAAACCTCTTCATAGTTAAACCTCATCCCAGTAAAACTGCATCCCAGTTAAACCTCATCCCAGTTAAACTTCTTCACAGTTAAACCTCATCCCACTTAAACCTCATCCCATTTAAACCTCATCCCAGTTAAAGCTCATCACAGTTAAACCTCATCCCAGTTAAACCTCATCACATTTAAACCTCTTCACAGTTAAACCTCTTCACGGTTAAACCACTTCACGGTTAAACCTCATCCCAGTTAAACCTCATCACAGTTAAACCACTTCACACTTAAACCGCATACCAGTTAAACCTCTTCACAGTTAAATCTCTTCACAGTTAAAACTCTTCACAGTTAAACCTCTTCACAGTTAAACCTCATCCCAGTTAAACCTCTTCACAGTTAAACCTCAGCCCAGTTAATCCTCTTCACAGTTAAACATCATCCCAGTTAAACCTCATCCCAGTTAAACCTCTTCACAGTTAAACCTCATCCAGGTTAAACCTCATCCCGGTTAAACCTCATCCCAGTTAAACCTCTTCAAAGTTAAACCTCATCCCAGTTAAACGTCATCCCAGTTAAACGTCTTCACAGTTAAACCTCATCCCATTTAAACCTCTTCACACTTAAACTTCTTCACAGTTAAACCTCATCCCAGTTAAACCTCATCCCATTTAAACCTCATCCCAGTTAAAGCTCATCACAGTTAAACCTCATCCCAGTTAAACCTCATCAAATTTAAACCTCTTCACAGTTAAACCTCTTCACGGTTAAACCTCATCCCAGTTAAACCTCATCCCAGTTAAACCTCTTCACAGTTAAACCTCATCACAGTTAAACCACTTCACACTTAAACCGCATACCAGTTAAACCTCTTCTCAGTTAAATCTCTTCACAGTTAAAACTCTTCACAGTTAAACCTCTTGACAGTTAAACCTCATCCCAGTTAAAGCTCTTCACAGTTAAATCTCTTCACAGTTAAACCTCCTCACAGTTAAACCTCATCCCAGTTAAACCTCTTCACAGTTAAATCTCTTCACAGTTAAACCACTTCACAGTTAAACATCATCCCAGTTAAACCTCATCCCAGTTAAACCTCATCCCAGTTAAACCTCTTCACAGTTAAGCCTCATCCAGGTTAAAACTCTTCAGAGTTAAACCTCATCCCAGTTAAACCTTATCCCAGTTAAACCTCTTCACAGTTAAGCCTTATCCCAGTTAAACCTCATCCCAGTTAAACCTCATCCCAGTTAAACCTCATCCTAGTTAAACCTCTTCACAGTTAAACCTCATCCCAGTTAAACCTCTTCAGAGTTAAACGTCATCCCAGTTAAACCTTATCCCAGTTCAACCTCTTCACAGTTAAACCTCTTCACAGTTAAAAATTATCCCAGTTAAACCTCTTCACAGTTAAACCTTATCCCAGTTAAACCTCTTTACAGTTAAACCTCCTCCCAGTTAAACCTCTTCACAGTTAAACCTCATCCCAGTTACACCTTTTCACAGTTAAACCTCATCCCAGTTAAACCTCATCCCGGTTAAACCTCATCCCAGTTAAACCTCTTCAAAGTTAAACCTCATCCCAGTTAAACGTCATCCCAGTTAAACCTCTTCACAGTTAAACCTCATCCCAGTTAAACCTCTTCACAGTTAAACCTCATCCCAGTTAAACCTCATCCCAGTTAAACCTCTTCACAGTTAAACCTCATCCCAGTTAAACCTCTTCATAGTTAAACCTCATCCCAGTAAAACTGCATCCCAGTTAAACCTCATCCCAGTTAAACTTCTTCACAGTTAAACCTCATCCCACTTAAACCTCATCCCATTTAAACCTCATCCCAGTTAAAGCTCATCACAGTTAAACCTCATCCCAGTTAAACCTCATCACATTTAAACCTCTTCACAGTTAAACCTCTTCACGGTTAAACCACTTCACGGTTAAACCTCATCCCAGTTAAACCTCATCACAGTTAAACCACTTCACACTTAAACCGCATACCAGTTAAACCTCTTCACAGTTAAATCTCTTCACAGTTAAAACTCTTCACAGTTAAACCTCTTCACAGTTAAACCTCATCCCAGTTAAACCTCTTCACAGTTAAATCTCTTCACAGTTAAACCTCCTCCCAGTTAAACCTCATCTCAGTTAAACCTCATCCCAGTTAAATCTCTTCACAGTTAAACCACTTCACAGTTAAACATCAACCCAGTTAAACCTCATCCCAGTTAAACCTCATCCCAGTTAAACCTCTTCACAGTTAAGCCTCATCCAGGTTAAAACTCTTCAGAGTTAAACCTCATCCCAGTTAAACCTTATCCCAGTTAAACCTCTTCACAGTTAAGCCTTATCCCAGTTAAACCTCATCCCAGTTAAACCTCATCCCAGTTAAACCTCATCCTAGTTAAACCTCTTCACAGTTAAACCTCATTCCAGTTAAACCTCTTCAGAGTTAAACGTCATGCCAGTTAAACCTTATCCCAGTTAAACCGCTTCACAGTTAAACATCTTCACAGTTAAAACTTATCCCAGTTAAACCTCTTCACAGTTAAACCTTATCCCAGTTAAACCTCTTTACAGTTAAACCTCCTCCCAGTTAAACCTCTTCACAGTTAAACCTCATCCCAATTACACCTTTTCACAGCTAAACCTCATCCCAGTTAAACCTCATCCCAGTTAACCCTTATCCCAGTTAAACCTCTTCTCAGTTAAGCCTTATCCCAGTTAAACCTCATCCCAGTTAAACCTCATCCCAGTTAAACCTCTTCACATTTAAACCTCATCCCAGTAAAACCTCTTCAGAGTTAAACCTCATCCCAGTTAAACCTTATCCCAGTTAAACATCTTCACAGTTAAACCTCTTCACAGTTAAAACTTATCCCAGTTAAACCTCTTCACAGTTAAACCTTATCCCAGTTAAACCTCTTTACAGTTAAACCTCATCCCAGTTAAAACTCTTCACAGATAAACCTCATCCCATTTAAACCTCTTCACAGTTAAACCTCGTCCCAGTTAAACGTCATCCCAGTTAAAACTCAACCCAGTTAAACCTCATCACAGTTAAACCTCATCCCAGTTAATCCTCATGACAGTTAAACCTCTTCACAGTTAAACCTCTTAACGGTTAAACCTCTTCACAGTTAAACCTCATCCCAGTTAAACGTCTTCACAGTTAAACCTCATCCCAGTTAAACCTCATCCCAGTTAAAACTCTTCACAGTTAAACCTCATCCCAGTTAAACCTCATCCCGGTTAAACCTCATCCCAGTTAAATCTCATCAAATTTAAACCTCTTCACAGTTAAACCTGAACCCAGTTAAACCTCTTCACAGTTAAACCTCTTCCCAGTTAAACCTCATCCCAGTTAAACCTCATCCCAGGTAAACCTCTTCACAGTTAAACCTCATCCCAGTTATACCTCTTCAGAGTTAAACCTCATCCCAGTTAAACCTTATCCCAGTTAAACCTCTTCACAGTTAAACCTCTTCACAGTTAAACCTTATCCCAGTTAAACCTCTTCACAGTTAAAGATTATCCAAGTTAAGCCTCTTTACAGTTAAACCTCATCACAGTTAAACCTCTTCACAGTTAAACCTCATCCCAGTTAAACCTCATCCCAGTTAAACCTCATCCTAGTTAACCCTTATCCCAGTCAAACCTCTTCTCAGTTAAGCCTTATCCCAGTTAAACCTCATCTCAGTTAAACCTCATCCCAGTTAAACCTCTTCAGAGTTAAACGTCATCCCAGTTAAACCTGATCCCAGTTAAACCTCTTCACAGTTAAACCTCTTCACAGTTAAACCTTATCCCAGTTAAACCTCTTCACAGTTAAACCTTATCCCAGTTAAACCTCTTTACAGTTAAACCTCATCCCAGTTAAACCTCTTCACAGTTAAACCTCATCCCAGTTACACCTTTTCACAGTTAAACCTCATCCCAGTTAAACCTCATCCCAGTTAAACCTCTTCAAAGTTAAAACTCATCCCAGTTAACCCTTATCCCAGTTAAACCTCTTCTCAGTTAAGCCTTATCCCAGTTAAACCTCATCCCAGTTAAACCTCATCCCGGTTAAACCTCTTCACATTTAAACCTCATCCCAGTAAAACCTCTTCAGAGTTAAACCTCATCCCAGTTAAACCTTATCCCAGTTAAACATCTTCACAGTTAAACCTCTTCACAGTTAAAACTTATCCCAGTTAAACCTCTTCACAGTTAAACCTTATCCCAGTTAAACCTCTTTACAGTTAAACCTCATCCCAGTTAAACCTATTCACAGATAAACCTCATCCCATTTAAACCTCTTCACAGTTAAACCTCGTCCCAGTTAAACGTCATCCCAGTTAAAACTCATCCCAGTTAAACCTCATCCCAGTTAATCCTCATCACAGTTAAACCTCTTCACAGTTAAACCTCTTAACGGTTAAACCTCTTCACAGTTAAACCTCATCCCAGTTAAACCTCTTCACAGTTAAACCTCATCCCAGTTAAACCTCATCCCAGTTAAACCTCTTCACAGTTAAACCTCATCCCAGTTAAACCTCATCCCGGTTAAACCTCATCCCAGTTAAATCTCATCAAAGTTAAACCTCATCCCAGTTAAACATCATCCCAGTTAAAAATCTTAACAGTTAAACCTCATCCCAGTTAAACCTCATCCCAGATAAACCTCTTCACAGTTAAACCTCATCCCAGTTAAACCTCATCCCAGTTAAACCTTTTCACAGTTAAACCTCTTCACAGTTAAACCTCATCCCAGTTAAACCTCATCCCAGTTAAAACTCATCCCAGTTAAACCTCTTCACAGTTAAACCTGAACCCAGTTAAACCTCTTCACAGTTAAACCTCTTCCCAGTTAAACCTCATCCCAGTTAAACCTCATCCCAGGTAAACCTCTTCACAGTTAAACCTCATCCCAGTTATACCTCTTCAGAGTTAAACCTCATCCCAGTTAAACCTTATCCCAGTTAAACCTCTTCACTGTTAAACCTCTTCACAGTTAAACCTTATCCCAGTTAAAACTCTTCTCAGTTAAAGATTATCCCAGTTAAACCTCTTTACAGTTAAACCTCATCACAGTTAAACCTCTTCACAGTTAAACCTCATCCCAGTTAAACCTCATCCCAGTAAAACCTCTTCAAAGTTAAACCTCATCCTAGTTAACCCTTATCCCAGTCAAACCTCTTCTCAGTTAAGCCTTATCCCAGTTAAAACTCATCTCAGTTAAACCTCATCCCAGTTAAATCTCTTCACAGTTAAACATCATCCCAGTTAAACCGCTTCACAGTTAAACCTCATCCCAGTTAAACCTCATCACAGTTAAACCTCTTCACAGTTAAACCTCATCCCAGTTAAACCTCTTCATAGTTAAACCTCATCCCAGTAAAACAGCATCCCAGTTAAACCTCATCCCAGTTAAACTTCTTCACAGTTAAACCTCATCCCACTTAAACCTCATCCCATTTAAACCTCCTCCCAGTTAAACCTCTTCACAGTTAAACCTCATCCCAGTGACACCTTTTCACAGTTAAACCTCATCCCAGTTAAACCTCATCCCAGTTAAACCTCTTCAAAGTTAAAACTCATCCCAGTTAACACTTATCCCAGTTAAACCTCTTCTCAGTTAAGCCTTATCCCAGTTAAACCTCATCCCAGTTAAACCTCCTCCCAGTTAAACCTCTTCACAGTTAAACCTCATCCCAGTTACACCTTTTCACAGTTAAACCTCATCCCAGTTAAACCTCATCCCGGTTAAACCTCATCCCAGTTAAACCTCTTCAAAGTTAAACCTCATCCCAGTTAAACGTCATCCCAGTTAAACCTCTTCACAGTTAAACCTCATCCCAGTTAAACCTCTTCACAGTTAAACCTCATCCCAGTTAAACCTCATCCCAGTTAAACCTCTTCACAGTTAAACCTCATCCCAGTTAAACCTCTTCATAGTTAAACCTCATCCCAGTAAAACAGCATCCCAGTTAAACCTCATCCCAGTTAAACTTCTTCACAGTTAAACCTCATCCCACTTAAACCTCATCCCATTTAAACCTCATCCCAGTTAAAGCTCATCACAGTTAAACCTCATCCCAGTTAAACCTCATCACATTTAAACCTCTTCACAGTTAAACCTCTTCACGGTTAAACCACTTCACGGTTAAAACTCATCCCAGTTAAACCTCATCACAGTTAAACCACTTCACACTTAAACCGCATACCAGTTAAACCTCTTCACAGTTAAATCTCTTCACAGTTAAAACTCTTCACAGTTAAACCTCTTCACAGTTAAACATCATCCCAGTTAAACCTCTTCACAGTTAAATCTCTTCACAGTTAAACCTCCTCACAGTTAAACCTCATCCCAGTTAAACCTCTTCACAGTTAAATCTCTTCACAGTTAAACCACTTCACAGTTAAACATCATCCCAGTTAAACCTCATCCCAGTTAAACCTCATCCCAGTTAAACCTCTTCACAGTTAAGCCTCATCCAGGTTAAAACTCTTCAGAGTTAAACCTCATCCCAGTTAAACCTTATCCCAGTTAAACCTCTTCACAGTTAAGCCTTATCCCAGTTAAACCTCATCCTAGTTAAACCTCTTCACAGTTAAACCTCATTCCAGTTAAACCTCTTCAGAGTTAAACATCATGCCAGTTAAACCTTATCCCAGTTAAACCGCTTCACAGTTAAACCTCTTCACAGTTAAACCTTATCCCAGTTAAACCTCTTCACAGTTAAACCTTATCCCAGTTAAACCTCTTTACAGTTAAACCTCCTCCCAGTTAAACCTCTTCACAGTTAAACCTCATCCCAATTACACCTTTTCACAGCTAAACCTCATCCCAGTTAAACCTCATCCCAGTTAACCCTCATCCCAGTTAAACCTCTTCTCAGTTAAGCATTATCCCAGTTAAACCTCATCCCAGTTAAACCTCATCCCAGTTAAACCTCTTCACATTTAAACCTCATCCCAGTAAAACCTCTTCAGAGTTAAACCTCATCCCAGTTAAACCTTATCCCAGTTAAACATCTTCACAGTTAAACCTCTTCACAGTTAAAACTTATCCCAGTTAAACCTCTTCACAGTTAAACCTTATCCCAGTTAAACCTCTTTACAGTTAAACCTCATCCCAGTTAAAACTCTTCACAGATAAACCTCATCCCATTTAAACCTCTTCACAGTTAAACCTCGTCCCAGTTAAACGTCATCCCAGTTAAAACTCATCCCAGTTAAACCTCATCACAGTTAAACCTCATCCCAGTTAATCCTCATGACAGTTAAACCTCTTCACAGTTAAACCTCTTAACGGTTAAACCTCTTCACAGTTAAACCTCATCCCAGTTAAACGTCTTCACAGTTAAACCTCATCCCAGTTAAACCTCATCCCAGTTAAAACTCTTCACAGTTAAACCTCATCCCAGTTAAACCTCATCCCGGTTAAACCTCATCCCAGTTAAATCTCATCAAATTTAAACCTCTTCACAGTTAAACCTGAACCCAGTTAAACCTCTTCACAGTTAAACCTCTTCCCAGTTAAACCTCATCCCAGTTAAACCTCATCCCAGGTAAACCTCTTCACAGTTAAACCTCATCCCAGTTATACCTCTTCAGAGTTAAACCTCATCCCAGTTAAACCTTATCCCAGTTAAACCTCTTCACAGTTAAACCTCTTCACAGTTAAACCTTATCCCAGTTAAACCTCTTCACAGTTAAAGATTATCCAAGTTAAGCCTCTTTACAGTTAAACCTCATCACAGTTAAACCTCTTCACAGTTAAACCTCATCCCAGTTAAACCTCATCCCAGTTAAACCTCATCCTAGTTAACCCTTATCCCAGTCAAACCTCTTCTCAGTTAAGCCTTATCCCAGTTAAACCTCATCTCAGTTAAACCTCATCCCAGTTAAACCTCTTCAGAGTTAAACGTCATCCCAGTTAAACCTGATCCCAGTTAAACCTCTTCACAGTTAAACCTCTTCACAGTTAAACCTTATCCCAGTTAAACCTCTTCACAGTTAAACCTTATCCCAGTTAAACCTCTTTACAGTTAAACCTCATCCCAGTTAAACCTCTTCACAGTTAAACCTCATCCCAGTTACACCTTTTCACAGTTAAACCTCATCCCAGTTAAACCTCATCCCAGTTAAACCTCTTCAAAGTTAAAACTCATCCCAGTTAACCCTTATCCCAGTTAAACCTCTTCTCAGTTAAGCCTTATCCCAGTTAAACCTCATCCCAGTTAAACCTCATCCCGGTTAAACCTCTTCACAGTTAAACCTCATCCCAGTAAAACCTCTTCAGAGTTAAACCTCATCCCAGTTAAACCTTATCCCAGTTAAACATCTTCACAGTTAAACCTCTTCACAGTTAAAACTTATCCCAGTTAAACCTCTTCACAGTTAAACCTTATCCCAGTTAAACCTCTTTACAGTTAAACCTCATCCCAGTTAAACCTATTCACAGATAAACCTCATCCCATTTAAACCTCTTCACAGTTAAACCTCGTCCCAGTTAAACGTCATCCCAGTTAAAACTCATCCCAGTTAAACCTCATCCCAGTTAATCCTCATCACAGTTAAACCTCTTCACAGTTAAACCTCTTAACGGTTAAACCTCTTCACAGTTAAACCTCATCCCAGTTAAACCTCTTCACAGTTAAACCTCATCCCAGTTAAACCTCATCCCAGTTAAACCTCTTCACAGTTAAACCTCATCCCAGTTAAACCTCATCCCGGTTAAACCTCATCCCAGTTAAATCTCATGAAAGTTAAACCTCATCCCAGTTAAACATCATCCCAGTTAAAAATCTTAACAGTTAAACCTCATCCCAGTTAAACCTCATCCCAGTTAAACCTCTTCACAGTTAAACCTCATCCCAGTTAAACCTCATCCCAGTTAAACCTTTTCACAGTTAAACCTCTTCACAGTTAAACCTCATCCCAGTTAAACCTCATCCCAGTTAAAACTCATCCCAGTTAAACCTCTTCACAGTTAAACCTGAACCCAGTTAAACCTCTTCACAGTTAAACCTCTTCCCAGTTAAACCTCATCCCAGTTAAACCTCATCCCAGGTAAACCTCTTCACAGTTAAACCTCATCCCAGTTATACCTCTTCAGAGTTAAACCTCATCCGAGTTAAACCTTATCCCAGTTAAACCTCTTCACTGTTAAACCTCTTCACAGTTAAACCTTATCCCAGTTAAACCTCTTCACAGTTAAAGATTATCCCAGTTAAACCTCTTTACAGTTAAACCTCATCACAGTTAAACCTCTTCACAGTTAAACCTCATCCCAGTTAAACCTCATCCCAGTTAAACCTCTTCAAAGTTAAACCTCATCCTAGTTAACCCTTATCCCAGTCAACCCTCTTCTCAGTTAAGCCTTATCCCAGTTAAACCTCATCTCAGTTAAACCTCATCCCAGTTAAATCTCTTCACAGTTAAACATCATCCCAGTTAAACCTCTTCAGAGTTAAACGTCATCCCAGTTAAACCTGATCCCAGTTAAACCTCTTCACAGTTAAACCTCTTCACAGTTAAACCTTATCCCAGTTAAACCTCTTCACAGTTAAACCTTATCCCAGTTAAACCTCTTTACAGTTAAACCTCCTCCCAGTTAAACCTCTTCACAGTTAAACCTCATCCCAGTGACACCTTTTCACAGTTAAACCTCATCCCAGTTAAACCTCATCCCAGTTAAACCTCTTCAAAGTTAAAACTCATCCCAGTTAACACTTATCCCAGTTAAACCTCTTCTCAGTTAAGCCTTATCCCAGTTAAACCTCATCCCAGTTAAACCTCATCCCAGTTAAACCTCTTCACATTTAAACCTCATCCCAGTTAAACCTCTTCAGAGTTAAACCTCATCCCAGTTCAACCTTATCCCAGTTAAACATCTTCACAGTTAAACCTCTTCACAGTTAAAACTTATCCCAGTTAAACCTCTTCACAGTTAAACCTTATCCCAGTTAAACCTCTTTACAGTTAAACCTCATCCCAGTTAAACCTCTTCACAGATAAACCTCATCCCATTTAAACCTCTTCACAGTTAAACCTCGTCCCAGTTAAACGTCATCCCAGTTAAAACTCATCCCAGTTAAACCTCATCCCAGTTAATCCTCATCACAGTTAAACCTCTTCACAGTTAAACCTCTTAACGGTTAAACCTCTTCACAGTTAAACCTCATCCCAGTTAAACCTCTTCACAGTTAAACCTCATCCCAGTTAAACCTCATCCCAGTTAAACCTCTTCACAGTTAAACCTCATCCCAGTTAAACCTCATCCCGGTTAAACCTCATCCCAGTTAAAGCTCATCAAAGTTAAACCTCATCCCAGTTAAACATCATCCCAGTTAAAAATCTTAACAGTTAAACCTCATCCCAGTTAAACCTCATCCCAGTTAAACCTCTTCACTGTTAAACCTCATCCCAGTTAAACCTCATCCCAGTTAAACCTCTTCACAGTTAAACCTCTTCACAGTTAAACCTCATCCCAGTTAAACTATTCACAGTTAAACCTCATCCCAGTTTAACCTCTTCACAGTTAAACCTCATCCCAGTTAAACCTCTTCACAGTTAAACCTCATCCCAGTTAAACCTCATCCCGGTTAAACCTCATCCCAGTTAAAGCTCATCAAAGTTAAACCTCATCCCAGTTAAACATCATCCCAGTTAAAAATCTTAACAGTTAAACCTCATCCCAGTTAAACCTCATCCCAGTTAAACCTCTTCACTGTTAAACCTCATCCCAGTTAAACCTCATCCCAGTTAAACCTCTTCACAGTTAAACCTCTTCACAGTTAAACCTCATCCCAGTTAAACTATTCACAGTTAAACCTCATCCCAGTTTAACCTCTTCACAGTTAAACCTCATCCCAGTTAAACCTCTTCATAGTTAAACCTCATCCCAGTTAAACCTCATCCCAGTTAAACCTCTTCACAGTTAAACCTCATCCCAGTTAAACCTCATCCCATTTAAACCTCATCCCAGTTAAAGCTCATCACAGTTAAACCTCATCCCAGTTAAACCTCATCACATTTAAACCTCTTCACAGTTAAACCTCTTCACGGTTAAAACTCTTCACGGTTAAACCTCAACCCAGTTAAACCTCATCCCAGTTAAACCTCTTCACAGTTAAGACTCATCACAGTTAAACCACTTCACACTTAAACCTCATACCAGTTAAACCTCTTCACAGTAAAACTATTCACAGTTAAAACTCTTCACAGTTAAACCTCTTCACAGTTAAACCTTATCCCAGTTAAACCTCTTCACAGTTAAATCTCTTCACAGTTAAAACTCCTCACAGTTAAACCTCATCCCAGTTCAACCTCTTCACAGTTAAATCTCTTCACAGTTAAACCACTTCACAGTTAAACATCATCCCAGTTAAACCTCATCCCAGTTAAACCTCATCCCAGTTAAACCTCTTCACAGTTTAGCCTCATCCAGGTTAAAACTCTTCAGAGTTAAACCTCATCCCAGTTAAACCTTATCCCAGTTAAACCTCTTCACAGTTAAGCCTTATCCCAGTTAAAAATCATCCCAGTTAAACCTCATCCAAGTTAAACCTCATCCTAGTTAAAACTCTTCACAGTTAAACCTCATCCCAGTTAAACCTCTTCAGAGTTAAACGTCATCCCAGTTAAACCTTTTCCCAGTTAAACCTCTTCACAGTTAAACCTCTTCACAGTTAAACCTTATCCCAGTTAAACCTCTTCACAGTTAATCCTTATCCCAGTTAAACCTCTTTACAGTTAAACCTCATCCCAGTTAAACCTCTTCACAGTTAAAACTCATCCCAGTTAAACCTTTTCACAGTTAAACCTCATCCCAGTTAAACCGCATCCCAGTTAAACCTCATCCCAGTTAAACCTCTTCAAAGTTAAACCTCATCCCAGTTAACCCTTATCCCAGTTAAACCTCTTCTCAGTTAAGCCTTATCCCAGTTAAACCTCATCCCAGTTAAACCTCATCCCAGTTAAATCTCTTCAAAGTTAAACCTCATCCCAGTTAAACCTCATCCCAGTTAAACCTCTTAACAGTTAAACCTCATCCCAGTTAAACCGCATCCCAGTTAAACCTCTTCACAGTTAAACCTCATCCCAGTTAAACCTCATACCAGTTAAAACTTTTCACAGTTAAACCTCTTCACAGTTAAACCTCATCCCAGTTAAAACTCTTCACAGTGAAACCTCATCCCAGTTAAACCTCATCCCAGTTAAAACTCATCCCAGTTAAACCTCTTCACAGTTAAACCTGATCCCAGTTAAACCTCATCCCAGTTAAACCTCATCCCAGTTAAACCTCATCCCGGTTAAACCTCATCCCAGTTAAATCTCATCAAATTTAAACCTCTTCACAGTTAAACCTGAACCCAGTTAAACCTCTTCACAGTTAAACCTCTTCCCAGTTAAACCTCATCCCAGTTAAACCTCATCCCAGGTAAACCTCTTCACAGTTAAACCTCATCCCAGTTATACCTCTTCAGAGTTAAACCTCATCCCAGTTAAACCTTATCCCAGTTAAACCTCTTCACAGTTAAACCTCTTCACAGTTAAACCTTATCCCAGTTAACCTCTTCACAGTTAAAGATTATCCAAGTTAAGCCTCTTTACAGTTAAACCTCATCACAGTTAAACCTCTTCACAGTTAAACCTCATCCCAGTTAAACCTCATCCCAGTTAAACCTCATCCTAGTTAACCCTTATCCCAGTCAAACCTCTTCTCAGTTAAGCCTTAACCCAGTTAAACCTCATCTCAGTTAAACCTCATCCCAGTTAAACCTCTTCAGAGTTAAACGTCATCCCAGCTAAACCTGATCCCAGTTAAACCTCTTCACAGTTAAACCTCTTCACAGTTAAACCTTATCCCAGTTAAACCTCTTCACAGTTAAACCTTATCCCAGTTAAACCTCTTTACAGTTAAACCTCATCCCAGTTAAACCTCTTCACAGTTAAACCTCATCCCAGTTACACCTTTTCACAGTTAAACCTCATCCCAGTTAAACCTCATCCCAGTTAAACCTCTTCAAAGTTAAAACTCATCCCAGTTAACCCTTATCCCAGTTAAACCTCTTCTCAGTTAAGCCTTATCCCAGTTAAACCTCATCCCAGTTAAACCTCATCCCGGTTAAACCTCTTCACATTTAAACCTCATCCCAGTAAAACCTCTTCAGAGTTAAACCTCATCCCAGTTAAACCTTATCCCAGTTAAACATCTTCACAGTTAAACCTCTTCATAGTTAAAACTTATCCCAGTTAAACCTCTTCACAGTTAAACCTTATCCCAGTTAAACCTCTTTACAGTTAAACCTCATCCCAGTTAAACCTTTTCACAGATAAACCTCATCCCATTTAAACCTCTTCACAGTTAAACCCTCGTCCCAGTTAAACGTCATCCCAGTTAAAACTCATCCCAGTTAAACCTCATCCCAGTTAATCCTCATCACAGTTAAACCTCTTCACAGTTAAACCTCTTAACGGTTAAACCTCTTCACAGTTAAACCTCATCCCAGTTAAACCTCATCCCAGTTAAACCTCTTCACAGTTAAACCTCATCCCAGTTAAACCTCATCCCGGTTAAACCTCATCCCAGTTAAAGCTCATCAAAGTTAAACCTCATCCCAGTTAAACATCATCCCAGTTAAAAATCTTAACAGTTAAACCTCATCCCAGTTAAACCTCATCCCAGTTAAACCTCTTCACTGTTAAACCTCATCCCAGTTAAACCTCATCCTAGTTAAACCTCTTCACAGTTAAACCTCATCCCAGTTAAACTATTCACAGTTAAACCTCATCCCAGTTTAACCTCTTCACAGTTAAACCTCATCCCAGTTAAACCTCTTCATAGTTAAACCTCATCCCAGTTAAACCTCAACCCAGTTAAACCTCATCCCAGTTAAACCTCTTCACAGTTAAACCTCATCCCAGTTAAACCTCATCCCATTTAAACCTCATCCCAGTTAAAGCTCATCACAGTTAAACCTCATCCCAGTTAAACCTCATCACATTTAAACCTCTTCACAGTTAAACCTCTTCACGGTTAAAACTCTTCACGGTTAAACCTCAACCCAGTTAAACCTCATCCCAGTTAAACCTCTTCACAGTTAAGACTCATCACAGTTAAACCACTTCACACTTAAACCTCATACCAGTTAAACCTCTTCACAGTAAAACTATTCACAGTTAAAACTCTTCACAGTTAAACCTCTTCACAGTTAAACCTTATCCCAGTTAAACCTCTTCACAGTTAAATCTCTTCACAGTTAAACCTCCTCACAGTTAAACCTCATCCCAGTTCAACCTCTTCACAGTTAAATCTCTTCACCGTTAAACCACTTCACAGTTAAACATCATCCCAGTTAAACCTCATCCCAGTTAAACCTCATCCCAGTTAAACCTCTTCACAGTTTAGCCTCATCCAGGTTAAAACTCTTCAGAGTTAAACCTCATCCCAGTTAAACCTTATCCCAGTTAAACCTCTTCACAGTTAAGCCTTATCCCAGTTAAAAATCATCCCAGTTAAACCTCATCCAAGTTAAACCTCATCCTAGTTAAAACTCTTCACAGTTAAACCTCATCCCAGTTAAACCTCTTCAGAGTTAAACGTCATCCCAGTTAAACCTTTTCCCAGTTAAACCTCTTCACAGTTAAACCTCTTCACAGTTAAACCTTATCCCAGTTAAACCTCTTCACAGTTAATCCTTTTGCAGTTAAACCTCTTTACAGTTAAACCTCATCCCAGTTAAACCTCTTCACAGTTAAAACTCATCCCAGTTAAACCTTTTCACAGTTAAACCTCATCCCAGTTAAACCGCATCCCAGTTAAACCTCATCCCAGTTAAACCTCATCCCAGTTAAACCTCTTAACAGTTAAACCTCATCCCAGTTAAACCGCATCCCAGTTAAACCTCTTCACAGTTAAACCTCATCCCAGTTAAACCTCATACCAGTTAAAACTTTTCACAGTTAAACCTCTTCACAGTTAAACCTCATCCCAGTTAAAACTCTTCACAGTGAAACCTCATCCCAGTTAAACCTCATCCCAGTTAAAACTCATCCCAGTTAAACCTCTTCACAGTTAAACCTGATCCCAGTTAAACCTCATCCCAGTTAAACCTCATCCCAGTTAAACCTCATCCCGGTTAAACCTCATCCCAGTTAAATCTCATCAAATTTAAACCTCTTCACAGTTAAACCTGAACCCAGTTAAACCTCTTCACAGTTAAACCTCTTCCCAGTTAAACCTCTTCCCAGTTAAACCTCATCCCAGTTAAACCTCATCCCAGGTAAACCTCTTCACAGTTAAACCTCATCCCAGTTATACCTCTTCAGAGTTAAACCTCATCCCAGTTAAACCTTATCCCAGTTAAACCTCTTCACAGTTAAACCTCTTCACAGTTAAACCTTATCCCAGTTAAACCTCTTCACAGTTAAAGATTATCCAAGTTAAGCCTCTTTACAGTTAAACCTCATCACAGTTAAACCTCTTCACAGTTAAACCTCATCCCAGTTAAACCTCATCCCAGTTAAACCTCATCCTAGTTAACCCTTATCCCAGTCAAACCTCTTCTCAGTTAAGCCTTATCCCAGTTAAACCTCATCTCAGTTAAACCTCATCCCAGTTAAACCTCTTCAGAGTTAAACGTCATCCCAGTTAAACCTGATCCCAGTTAAACCTCTTCACAGTTAAACCTCTTCACAGTTAAACCTTATCCCAGTTAAACCTCTTCACAGTTAAACCTTATCCCAGTTAAACCTCTTTACAGTTAAACCTCATCCCAGTTAAACCTCTTCACAGTTAAACCTCATCCCAGTTACACCTTTTCACAGTTAAACCTCATCCCAGTTAAACCTCATCCCAGTTAAACCTCTTCAAAGTTAAAACTCATCCCAGTTAACCCTTATCCCAGTTAAACCTCTTCTCAGTTAAGCCTTATCCCAGTTAAACCTCATCCCAGTTAAACCTCATCCCGGTTAAACCTCTTCACATTTAAACCTCATCCCAGTAAAACCTCTTCAGAGTTAAACCTCATCCCAGTTAAACCTTATCCCAGTTAAACATCTTCACAGTTAAACCTCTTCACAGTTAAAACTTATCCCAGTTAAACCTCTTCACAGTTAAACCTTATCCCAGTTAAACCTCTTTACAGTTAAACCTCATCCCAGTTAAACCTATTCACAGATAAACCTCATCCCATTTAAACCTCTTCACAGTTAAACCTCGTCCCAGTTAAACGTCATCCCAGTTAAAACTCATCCCAGTTAAACCTCATCCCAGTTAATCCTCATCACAGTTAAACCTCTTCACAGTTAAACCTCTTAACGGTTAAACCTCTTCACAGTTAAACCTCATCCCAGTTAAACCTCTTCACAGTTAAACCTCATCCCAGTTAAACCTCATCCCAGTTAAACCTCTTCACAGTTAAACCTCATCCCAGTTAAACCTCATCCCGGTTAAACCTCATCCCAGTTAAATCTCATCAAAGTTAAACCTCATCCCAGTTAAACATCATCCCAGTTAAAAATCTTAACAGTTAAACCTCATCCCAGTTAAACCTCATCCCAGTTAAACCTCTTCACAGTTAAACCTCATCCCAGTTAAACCTCATCCCAGTTAAACCTTTTCACAGTTAAACCTCTTCACAGTTAAACCTCATCCCAGTTAAACCTCATCCCAGTTAAAACTCATCCCAGTTAAACCTCTTCACAGTTAAACCTGAACCCAGTTAAACCTCTTCACAGTTAAACCTCTTCCCAGTTAAACCTCATCCCAGTTAAACCTCATCCCAGGTAAACCTCTTCACAGTTAAACCTCATCCCAGTTATACCTCTTCAGAGTTAAACCTCATCCGAGTTAAACCTTATCCCAGTTAAACCTCTTCACTGTTAAACCTCTTCACAGTTAAACCTTATCCCAGTTAAACCACTTCACAGTTAAAGATTATCCCAGTTAAACCTCTTTACAGTTAAACCTCATCACAGTTAAACCTCTTCACAGTTAAACCTCATCCCAGTTAAACCTCATCCCAGTTAAACCTCTTCAAAGTTAAACCTCATCCTAGTTAACCCTTATCCCAGTCAAACCTCTTCTCAGTTAAGCCTTATCCCAGTTAAACCTCATCTCAGTTAAACCTCATCCCAGTTAAATCTCTTCACAGTTAAACATCATCCCAGTTAAACCTCTTCAGAGTTAAACGTCATCCCAGTTAAACCTGATCCCAGTTAAACCTCTTCACAGTTAAACCTCTTCACAGTTAAACCTTATCCCAGTTAAACCTCTTCACAGTTAAACCTTATCCCAGTTAAACCTCTTTACAGTTAAACCTCATCCCAGTTAAACCTCTTCACAGTTAAACCTCATCCCAGTGACACCTTTTCACAGTTAAACCTCATCCCAGTTAAACCTCATCCCAGTTAAACCTCTTCAAAGTTAAAACTCATCCCAGTTAACACTTATCCCAGTTAAACCTCTTCTCAGTTAAGCCTTATCCCAGTTAAACCTCATCCCAGTTAAACCTCATCCCAGTTAAACCTCTTCACATTTAAACCTCATCCCAGTTAAACCTCTTCAGAGTTAAACCTCATCCCAGTTCAACCTTATCCCAGTTAAACATCTTCACAGTTAAACCTCTTCACAGTTAAAACTTATCCCAGTTAAACCTCTTCACAGTTAAACCTTATCCCAGTTAAACCTCTTTACAGTTAAACCTCATCCCAGTTAAACCTCTTCACAGATAAACCTCATCCCATTTAAACCTCTTCACAGTTAAACCTCGTCCCAGTTAAACGTCATCCCAGTTAAAACTCATTCCAGTTAAACCTCATCCCAGTTAATCCTCATCACAGTTAAGCCTCTTCACAGTTAAACCTCTTAACGGTTAAACCTCATCCCAGTTAAACCTCTTCACAGTTAAACCTCATCCCAGTTAAACCTCATCCCAGTTAAACCTCTTCACAGTTAAACCTCATCCCGGTTAAACCTCATCCCAGTTAAAGCTCATCAAAGTTAAACCTCATCCCAGTTAAACATCATCCCAGTTAAAAATCTTAACAGTTAAACCTCATCCCAGTTAAACCTCATCCCAGTTAAACCTCATCACTGTTAAACCTCATCCCAGTTAAACCTCATCCCAGTTAAACCTCTTCACAGTTAAACCTCTTCACAGTTAAACCTCATCCCAGTTAAACTATTCACAGTTAAACCTCATCCCAGTTTAACCTCTTCACAGTTAAACCTCATCCCAGTTAAACCTCTTCATAGTTAAACCTCATCCCAGTTAAACCTCATCCCAGTTAAACCTCATCCCAGTTAAACCTCTTCACAGTTAAACCTCATCCCAGTTAAACCTCATCCCATTTAAACCTCATCCCAGTTAAAGCTCATCACAGTTAAACCTCATCCCAGTTAAACCTCATCACATTTAAACCTCTTCACAGTTAAACCTCTTCACGGTTAAAAATCTTCACGGTTAAACCTCAACCCAGTTAAACCTCATCCCAGTTAAACCTCTTCACAGTTAAGACTCATCACAGTTAAACCACTTCACACTTAAACCTCATACCAGTTAAACCTCTTCACAGTAAAACTATTCACAGTTAAAACTCTTCACAGTTAAACCTCTTCACAGTTAAACCTTATCCCAGTTAAACCTCTTCACAGTTAAATCTCTTCACAGTTAAACCTCCTCACAGTTAAACCTCATCCCAGTTCAACCTCTTCACAGTTAAATCTCTTCACAGTTAAACCACTTCACAGTTAAACATCATCCCAGTTAAACCTCATCCCAGTTAAACCTCATCCCAGTTAAACCTCTTCACAGTTTAGCCTCATCCAGGTTAAAACTCTTCAGAGTTAAACCTCATCCCAGTTAAACCTTATCCCAGTTAAACCTCTTCACAGTTAAGCCTTATCCCAGTTAAAAATCATCCCAGTTAAACCTCATCCAAGTTAAACCTCATCCTAGTTAAAACTCTTCACAGTTAAACCTCATCCCAGTTAAACCTCTTCAGAGTTAAACGTCATCCCAGTTAAACCTTTTCCCAGTTAAACCTCTTCACAGTTAAACCTCTTCACAGTTAAACCTTATCCCAGTTAAACCTCTTCACAGTTAATCCTTATCCCAGTTAAACCTCTTTACAGTTAAAACTCATCCCAGTTAAACCTCTTCACAGTTAAAACTCATCCCAGTTAAACCTTTTCACAGTTAAACCTCATCCCAGTTAAACCGCATCCCAGTTAAAACTCATCCCAGTTAAACCTCTTCAAAGTTAAACCTCATCCCAGTTAACCCTTATCCCAGTTAAACCTCTTCTCAGTTAAGCCTTATCCCAGTTAAACCTCATCCCAGTTAAACCTCATCCCAGTTAAATCTCTTCAAAGTTAAACCTCATCCCAGTTAAACCTCATCCCAGTTAAACCTCTTAACAGTTAAACCTCATCCCAGTTAAACCGCATCCCAGTTAAACCTCTTCACAGTTAAACCTCATCCCAGTTAAACCTCATACCAGTTAAAACTTTTCACAGTTAAACCTCTTCACAGTTAAACCTCATCCCAGTTAAAACTCTTCACAGTGAAACCTCATCCCAGTTAAACCTCATCCCAGTTAAAACTCATCCCAGTTAAACCTCTTCACAGTTAAACCTGATCCCAGTTAAACCTCATCCGAGTTAAACCTCATCCCAGTTAAACCTCATCCAAGTTAAACCTCATCACAGTTAAACCACTTCACAGTTAAACCTCTTCACGTTTAAAACTCTTCACAGTTAAACCTCATCCCAGTTAAACCTCTTCACAGTTAAACCTCATCCCAGTTAAACCTCATCCCAGTTAAACCTCATCCCAGTTAAACCACTTCAAAGTTAAACCGCATCCCAGTTAAACCTTATCCCAGTTAAACCTCTTCACAGTTAAACCTCTTCACCGTTAAACCTTATCCCAGTTAAACCTCTTCACAGTTAAACCTTATCCCAGTAAAAACTCTTTACAGTTAAACATCATCCCAGTTAAACCTCTTCAAAGTTAAACCTAATCCCAGTTAAACCTCTTCACAGTTAAACCTCATCCCAGTTAAACCTCATCCCAGTTAAACCTCATCCCACTTAAACCTCATCACAGTTAAACCTCATCCCAGTTAAACCTCATCACATTTAAACCTCTTCACAGTTAAACCTCTTCACGGTTAAACCTCTTCACAGTTAAACCTCATCACAGTTAATCCTCTTCACAGTTAAACCTCATCCCAGTTAAACCTCATCCCAGTTAAACCTCTTCACAGTTAAACCTCATCCCAGTTAAACCTCATCCTGGTTAAACCTCATCCCAGTTAAACCTCATCCCAGTTAAACCTCATCCCAGTTAAACCTCTTCACAGTCAAACCTCATCCCAGTTAAACCTCATCCCACTTAAACCTCTTCACAGTTAAACCTCATCCCAGTTAAACCTCAACCCAGTTAAACCTCTTCACAGTTAAACCTCATCCCAGTTAAACCTCATCCCTGTTAAACCTCATCCCAGTTAAACCTCTTCACAGTTAAATCTCTTCACAGTTAAACCTCCTCACAGTTAAACCTCATCCCAGTTAAACCTCATCACATTTAAACCTCTTCACAGTTAAACCTCTTCACGGTTAAACCACTTCACAGTTAAACCTCATCCCAGTTAATCCTCTTCACAGTTAAACCTCATCCCAGTTAAACCTTTCCCAGTTAAACCTCTTCACAGTTAAACCTCATCCCAGTTAAACCTCATCCCGGTTAAACCTCATCCCAGTTAAACCTCTTCAAAGTTAAACCTCATCCCAGTTAAACGTCATCCCAGTTAAACCTCTTCACAGTTAAACCTCATCCCAGTTAAACTATTCACAGTTAAACCTCATCCCAGTTTAACCTCTTCACAGTTAAACCTCATCCCAGTTAAACCTCTTCATAGTTAAACCTCATCCCAGTTAAACCTCATCCCAGTTAAACCTCATCCTGGTTAAACCTCATCCCAGTTAAACCTCATCCCAGTTAAACCTCATCCCAGTTAAACCTCTTCACAGTCAAACCTCATCCCAGTTAAACCTCATCCCACTTAAACCTCTTCACAGTTAAACCTCATCCCAGTTAAACCTCATCCCAGTTAAACCTCTTCACAGTTAAACCTCATCCCAGTTAAACCTCATCCCAGTTAAACCTCATCCCAGTTAAACCTCTTCCCAGTTAAACCTCATCCCACTTAAACCTCTTCACAGTTAAACCTCTTCACAGTTAAACCTCATCCCAGTTAAACCTCATCCCAGGTAAACCTCTACACAGTTAAACCTCATCCCAGTTATACCTCTTCAGAGTTAAACCTCATCCAAGTTAAACCGTATCCCAGTTAAACCTCTTCACTGTTAAACCTCTTCACAGTTAAACCTTATCCCAGTTAAACCTCATCACAGTTAAGCCTCATCCCAGTTAAACCTCTTCACAGTTAAACCTCATCCCAGTTAAACCTCATCCCAGTTAAACCTCTTCAAATTTAAACCTCATCCCAGTTAAATCTCTTCAAAGTTAAACCTCGTCCCAGTTAAACCTCATCCCAGTTAAACTTCTTAACAGTTAAACCTCATCCCAGTTAAACCTCATCCCAGTTAAAACTTTTCACAGTTAAACCTCTTCACAGTTAAACCTCATCCCAGTTAAACCTCATCCCAGTTAAAACTCATCCCAGTTAAACCTCTTCACAGTTAAACCAGAACCCAGTTAAACCTCTTCACAGTTAAACCTCTTCCCAGTTAAACCTCATCCCAGTTAAACCTCATCCCAGGTAAACCTCTTCACAGTTAAACCTCATCCCAGTTATACCTCTTCAGAGTTAAACCTCATCCCAGTTAAACCTTATCCCAGTTAAACCTCTTCACAGTTAAACCTCTTCACAGTTAAACCTTATCCCAGTTAAACCGCTTCACTGTTAAAGCTTATCCCAGTTAAACCTCTTTACACTTAAACCTCATCACAGTTAAACCTCTTCACAGTTAAACCTCATCCCAGTTAAAACTCATCCCAGTTAAACCTCTTCAAAGTTAAACCTCATCCTAGTTAACCCTTATCCCAATCAAACCTCTTCTCAGTTAGCCCTATCCCAGTTAATCCTCATCTCAGTTAAACCTCATCCCACTTAAACCTCTTCACAGTTAAACATCATCCCAGTTAAACCTCTTCAGAGTTAAACCTCATCCCAGTTAAACCTTATCCCAGTTAAACATCTTCACAGTTAAATCTCATCCCAGTTAACCCTTATCCCAGTTAAACCTCTTCTCAGTTAAGCCTTATCCCAGTTAAACCTCATCCCAGTTAAACCTCATCCCAGTTAAACCTCTTCACAGTTAAACATCTTCACAGTTAAACCTCTTCACAATTAAACCTTATCCCAGTTAAACCTCTTTACAGTTAAAACTCATCCCAGTTAAACCTGTTCACAGTTAAACCTAATCCCATTTAAACCTCTTCACAGTTAAACCTCGTCCCAGTTAAACATCATCCCAGTTAAAACTCATCCCAGTTAAACCTCATCCCAGTTAAATCTCATCCCAGCTGATCCTCATCACAGTTAAACCTCTTCACGGTTAAACATCTTCACGGTTAAACCTCTTCACAGTTAAACCTCATCCCAGTTAAACCTCTTCACAGTTAAACCTCATCCCAGTTAAACCTCACCCCGGTTAAACCACATCCCAGTTAAATCTCTTCAAAGTTAAACCTCATCCCAGTTAATCCTCATCCCAGTTAAACCTCATCACAGTTAATCCTCATCCCAGTTAAATCTCATCCCAGTTAAACCTCTTCACAGTTAAATCTCTTCACAGTTAAACCTCCTCACAGTTAAACCTCATCCCAGTTAAACCTCATCACATTTAAACCTCTTCACAGTTAAACCTCTTCACGGTTAAACCACTTCACAGTTAAACCTCATCCCAGTTAATCCTCTTCACAGTTAAACCTCATCCCAGTTAAAATTTCCCAGTTAAACCTCTTCACAGTTAAACCTCATCCCAGTTAAACCTCATCCCGGTTAAACCTCATCCCAGTTAAACCTCTTCAAAGTTAAACCTCATCCCAGTTAAACGTCATCCCAGTTAAACCTCTTCACAGTTAAACCTCATCCCAGTTAAACTATTCACAGTTAAACCTCATCCCAGTTTAACCTCTTCACAGTTAAACCTCATCCCAGTTAAACCTCTTCATAGTTAAACCTCATCCCAGTTAAACCTCATCCCAGTTAAACCTCATCCTAGTTAAACCTCTTCACAGTTAAACCTCATCCCAGTTAAACCTCATCCCATTTAAACCTCATCCCAGTTAAAGCTCATCACAGTTAAACCTCATCCCAGTTAAACCTCATCACATTTAAACCTCTTCACAGTTAAACCTCTTCACGGTTAAAACTCTTCACGGTTAAACCTCAACCCAGTTAAACCTCATCCCAGTTAAACCTCTTCACAGTTAAATCTCTTCACAGTTAAACCTCCTCACAGTTAAACCTCATCCCAGTTCAACCTCTTCACAGTTAAATCTCTTCACAGTTAAACCACTTCACAGTTAAACATCATCCCAGTTAAACCTCATCCCAGTTAAATTTCATCCCAGTTAAACCTCTTCACAGTTTAGCCTCATCCAGGTTAAAACTCTTCAGAGTTAAGCCTCATCCCAGTTAAACCTTATCCCAGTTAAACCTCTTCACAGTTAAGCCTTATCCCAGTTAAACCTCATCCCAGTTAAACCTCATCCAAGTTAAACCTCATCCTAGTTAAAACTCTTCACAGTTAAACCTCATCCCAGTTAAACCTCTTCAGAGTTAAACGTCATCCCAGTTAAACCTTTTCCCAGTTAAACCTCTTCACAGTTAAACCTCTTCACAGTTAAACCTTATCCCAGTTAAACCTCTTCACAGTTAATCCTTATCCCAGTTAAACCTCTTTACAGTTAAACCTCATCCCAGTTAAACCTCTTCACAGTTAAAAATCATCCCAGTTAAAACTTTTCACAGTTAAACCTCATCCCAGTTAAACCGCATCCCAGTTAAACCTCATCCCAGTTAACCCTTATCCCAGTTAAACCTCTTCTCAGTTAAGCCTTATCCCAGTTAAACCTCATCCCAGTTAAACCTCATCCCAGTTAAATCTCTTCAAAGTTAAACCTCATCCCAATTAAACCTCATCCCAGTTAAACCTCTTAACAGTTAAACCTCATCCCAGTTAAACCGCATCCCAGTTAAACCTCTTCACAGTTAAACCTCATCCCAGTTAAACCTCATACGAGTTAAAACTTTTCACAGTTAAACCTCTTCACAGTTAAACCTCATCCCAGTTAAACCTCTTCACAGTTAAACCTCATCCCAGTTCAACCTTATCCCAGTTAAACATCTTCACAGTTAAACCTCTTCACAGTTAAAACTTATCCCAGTTAAACCTCTTCACAGTTAAACCTTATCCCAGTTAAACCTCTTTACAGTTAAACCTCATCCCAGTTAAACCTCTTCACAGATAAACCTCATCCCATTTAAACCTCTTCACAGTTAAACCTCGTCCCAGTTAAACGTCATCCCAGTTAAAACTCATTCCAGTTAAACCTCATCCCAGTTAATCCTCATCACAGTTAAGCCTCTTCACAGTTAAACCTCTTAACGGTTAAACCTCTTCACAGTTAAACCTCATCCCAGTTAAACCTCTTCACAGTTAAACCTCATCCCAGTTAAACCTCATCCCAGTTAAACCTCTTCACAGTTAAACCTCATCCCGGTTAAACCTCATCCCAGTTAAAGCTCATCAAAGTTAAACCTCATCCCAGTTAAACATCATCCCAGTTAAAAATCTTAACAGTTAAACCTCATCCCAGTTAAACCTCATCCCAGTTAAACCTCATCACTGTTAAACCTCATCCCAGTTAAACCTCATCCCAGTTAAACCTCTTCACAGTTAAACCTCTTCACAGTTAAACCTCATCCCAGTTAAACTATTCACAGTTAAACCTCATCCCAGTTTAACCTCTTCACAGTTAAACCTCATCCCAGTTAAACCTCTTCATAGTTAAACCTCATCCCAGTTAAACCTCATCCCAGTTAAACCTCATCCAGTTAAACCTCTTCACAGTTAAACCTCATCCCAGTTAAACCTCATCCCATTTAAACCTCATCCCAGTTAAAGCTCATCACAGTTAAACCTCATCCCAGTTAAACCTCATCACATTTAAACCTCTTCACAGTTAAACCTCTTCACGGTTAAAAATCTTCACGGTTAAACCTCAACCCAGTTAAACCTCATCCCAGTTAAACCTCTTCACAGTTAAGACTCATCACAGTTAAACCACTTCACACTTAAACCTCATACCAGTTAAACCTCTTCACAGTAAAACTATTCACAGTTAAAACTCTTCACAGTTAAACCTCTTCACAGTTAAACCTTATCCCAGTTAAACCTCTTCACAGTTAAATCTCTTCACAGTTAAACCTCCTCACAGTTAAACCTCATCCCAGTTCAACCTCTTCACAGTTAAATCTCTTCACAGTTAAACCACTTCACAGTTAAACATCATCCCAGTTAAACCTCATCCCAGTTAAACCTCATCCCAGTTAAACCTCTTCACAGTTTAGCCTCATCCAGGTTAAAACTCTTCAGAGTTAAACCTCATCCCAGTTAAACCTTATCCCAGTTAAACCTCTTCACAGTTAAGCCTTATCCCAGTTAAAAATCATCCCAGTTAAACCTCATCCAAGTTAAACCTCATCCTAGTTAAAACTCTTCACAGTTAAACCTCATCCCAGTTAAACCTCTTCAGAGTTAAACGTCATCCCAGTTAAACCTTTTCCCAGTTAAACCTCTTCACAGTTAAACCTCTTCACAGTTAAACCTTATCCCAGTTAAACCTCTTCACAGTTAATCCTTATCCCAGTTAAACCTCTTTACAGTTAAACCTCATCCCAGTTAAACCTCTTCACAGTTAAAACTCATCCCAGTTAAACCTTTTCACAGTTAAACCTCATCCCAGTTAAACCGCATCCCAGTTAAAACTCATCCCAGTTAAACCTCTTCAAAGTTAAACCTCATCCCAGTTAACCCTTATCCCAGTTAAACCTCTTCTCAGTTAAGCCTTATCCCAGTTAAACCTCATCCCAGTTAAACCTCATCCCAGTTAAATCTCTTCAAAGTTAAACCTCATCCCAGTTAAACCTCATCCCAGTTAAACCTCTTAACAGTTAAACCTCATCCCAGTTAAACCGCATCCCAGTTAAACCTCTTCACAGTTAAACCTCATCCCAGTTAAACCTCATACCAGTTAAAACTTTTCACAGTTAAACCTCTTCACAGTTAAACCTCATCCCAGTTAAAACTCTTCACAGTGAAACCTCATCCCAGTTAAACCTCATCCCAGTTAAAACTCATCCCAGTTAAACCTCTTCACAGTTAAACCTGATCCCAGTTAAACCTCATCCGAGTTAAACCTCATCCCAGTTAAACCTCATCCAAGTTAAACCTCATCACAGTTAAACCACTTCACAGTTAAACCTCTTCACGTTTAAAACTCTTCACAGTTAAACCTCATCCCAGTTAAACCTCTTCACAGTTAAACCTCATCCCAGTTAAACCTCATCCCAGTTAAACCTCATCCCAGTTAAACCACTTCAAAGTTAAACCGCATCCCAGTTAAACCTTATCCCAGTTAAACCTCTTCACAGTTAAACCTCTTCACCGTTAAACCTTATCCCAGTTAAACCTCTTCACAGTTAAACCTTATCCCAGTAAAAACTCTTTACAGTTAAACATCATCCCAGTTAAACCTCTTCAAAGTTAAACCTAATCCCAGTTAAACCTCTTCACAGTTAAACCTCATCCCAGTTAAACCTCATCCCAGTTAAACCTCATCCCACTTAAACCTCATCACAGTTAAACCTCATCCCAGTTAAACCTCATCACATTTAAACCTCTTCACAGTTAAACCTCTTCACGGTTAAACCTCTTCACAGTTAAACCTCATCACAGTTAATCCTCTTCACCGTTAAACCTCATCCCAGTTAAACCTCATCCCAGTTAAACCTCTTCACAGTTAAACCTCATCCCAGTTAAACCTCATCCTGGTTAAACCTCATCCCAGTTAAACCTCATCCCAGTTAAACCTCATCCCAGTTAAACCTCTTCACAGTCAAACCTCATCCCAGTTAAACCTCATCCCACTTAAACCTCTTCACAGTTAAACCTCATCCCAGTTAAACCTCAACCCAGTTAAACCTCTTCACAGTTAAACCTCATCCCAGTTAAACCTCATCCCAGTTAAACCTCATCCCAGTTAAACCTCTTCACAGTTAAATCTCTTCACAGTTAAACCTCCTCACAGTTAAACCTCATCCCAGTTAAACCTCATCACATTTAAACCTCTTCACAGTTAAACCTCTTCACGGTTAAACCACTTCACAGTTAAACCTCATCCCAGTTAATCCTCTTCACAGTTAAACCTCATCCCAGTTAAACCTTTCCCAGTTAAACCTCTTCACAGTTAAACCTCATCCCAGTTAAACCTCATCCCGGTTAAACCTCATCCCAGTTAAACCTCTTCAAAGTTAAACCTCATCCCAGTTAAACGTCATCCCAGTTAAACCTCTTCACAGTTAAACCTCATCCCAGTTAAACTATTCACAGTTAAACCTCATCCCAGTTTAACCTCTTCACAGTTAAACCTCATCCCAGTTAAACCTCTTCATAGTTAAACCTCATCCCAGTTAAACCTCATCCCAGTTAAACCTCATCCTGGTTAAACCTCATCCCAGTTAAACCTCATCCCAGTTAAACCTCATCCCAGTTAAACCTCTTCACAGTCAAACCTCATCCCAGTTAAACCTCATCCCACTTAAACCTCTTCACAGTTAAACCTCATCCCAGTTAAACCTCATCCCAGTTAAACCTCTTCACAGTTAAACCTCATCCCAGTTAAACCTCATCCCAGTTAAACCTCATCCCAGTTAAACCTCTTCCCAGTTAAACCTCATCCCACTTAAACCTCTTCACAGTTAAACCTCTTCACAGTTAAACCTCATCCCAGTTAAACCTCATCCCAGGTAAACCTCTACACAGTTAAACCTCATCCCAGTTATACCTCTTCAGAGTTAAACCTCATCCAAGTTAAACCGTATCCCAGTTAAACCTCTTCACTGTTAAACCTCTTCACAGTTAAACCTTATCCCAGTTAAACCTCATCACAGTTAAGCCTCATCCCAGTTAAACCTCTTCACAGTTAAACCTCATCCCAGTTAAACCTCATCCCAGTTAAACCTCTTCAAATTTAAACCTCATCCCAGTTAAACCTCATCCCGGTTAAACCTCATCCCAGTTAAATCTCTTCAAAGTTAAACCTCGTCCCAGTTAAACCTCATCCCAGTTAAACTTCTTAACAGTTAAACCTCATCCCAGTTAAACCTCATCCCAGTTAAAACTTTTCACAGTTAAACCTCTTCACAGTTAAACCTCATCCCAGTTAAACCTCATCCCAGTTAAAACTCATCCCAGTTAAACCTCTTCACAGTTAAACCAGAACCCAGTTAAACCTCTTCACAGTTAAACCTCTTCCCAGTTAAACCTCATCCCAGTTAAACCTCATCCCAGGTAAACCTCTTCACAGTTAAACCTCATCCCAGTTATACCTCTTCAGAGTTAAACCTCATCCCAGTTAAACCTTATCCCAGTTAAACCTCTTCACAGTTAAACCTCTTCACAGTTAAACCTTATCCCAGTTAAACCGCTTCACTGTTAAAGCTTATCCCAGTTAAACCTCTTTACACTTAAACCTCATCACAGTTAAACCTCTTCACAGTTAAACCTCATCCCAGTTAAAACTCATCCCAGTTAAACCTCTTCAAAGTTAAACCTCATCCTAGTTAACCCTTATCCCAATCAAACCTCTTCTCAGTTAGCCCTATCCCAGTTAATCCTCATCTCAGTTAAACCTCATCCCACTTAAACCTCTTCACAGTTAAACATCATCCCAGTTAAACCTCTTCAGAGTTAAACCTCATCCCAGTTAAACCTTATCCCAGTTAAACATCTTCACAGTTAAATCTCATCTCAGTTAACCCTTATCCCAGTTAAACCTCTTCTCAGTTAAGCCTTATCCCAGTTAAACCTCATCCCAGTTAAACCTCATCCCAGTTAAACCTCTTCACAGTTAAACATCTTCACAGTTAAACCTCTTCACAATTAAACCTTATCCCAGTTAAACCTCTTTACAGTTAAAACTCATCCCAGTTAAACCTGTTCACAGTTAAACCTAATCCCATTTAAACCTCTTCACAGTTAAACCTCGTCCCAGTTAAACATCATCCCAGTTAAAACTCATCCCAGTTAAACCTCATCCCAGTTAAATCTCATCCCAGCTGATCCTCATCACAGTTAAACCTCTTCACGGTTAAACATCTTCACGGTTAAACCTCTTCACAGTTAAACCTCATCCCAGTTAAACCTCTTCACAGTTAAACCTCATCCCAGTTAAACCTCACCCCGGTTAAACCACATCCCAGTTAAATCTCTTCAAAGTTAAACCTCATCCCAGTTAATCCTCATCCCAGTTAAACCTCATCACAGTTAAACCTCATCCCAGTTAAATCTCATCCCAGTTAAACCTCTTCACAGTTAAATCTCTTCACAGTTAAACCTCCTCACAGTTAAACCTCATCCCAGTTAAACCTCATCACATTTAAACCTCTTCACAGTTAAACCTCTTCACGGTTAAACCACTTCACAGTTAAACCTCATCCCAGTTAATCCTCTTCACAGTTAAACCTCATCCCAGTTAAAATTTCCCAGTTAAACCTCTTCACAGTTAAACCTCATCCCAGTTAAACCTCATCCCGGTTAAACCTCATCCCAGTTAAACCTCTTCAAAGTTAAACCTCATCCCAGTTAAACGTCATCCCAGTTAAACCTCTTCACAGTTAAACCTCATCCCAGTTAAACTATTCACAGTTAAACCTCATCCCAGTTTAACCTCTTCACAGTTAAACCTCATCCCAGTTAAACCTCTTCATAGTTAAACCTCATCCCAGTTAAACCTCATCCCAGTTAAACCTCATCCTAGTTAAACCTCTTCACAGTTAAACCTCATCCCAGTTAAACCTCATCCCATTTAAACCTCATCCCAGTTAAAGCTCATCACAGTTAAACCTCATCCCAGTTAAACCTCATCACATTTAAACCTCTTCACAGTTAAACCTCTTCACGGTTAAAACTCTTCACGGTTAAACCTCAACCCAGTTAAATCTCATCCCAGTTAAACCTCTTCACAGTTAAATCTCTTCACAGTTAAACCTCCTCACAGTTAAACCTCATCCCAGTTCAACCTCTTCACAGTTAAATCTCTTCACAGTTAAACCACTTCACAGTTAAACATCATCCCAGTTAAACCTCATCCCAGTTAAATTTCATCCCAGTTAAACCTCTTCACAGTTTAGCCTCATCCAGGTTAAAACTCTTCAGAGTTAAGCCTCATCCCAGTTAAACCTTATCCCAGTTAAACCTCTTCACAGTTAAGCCTTATCCCAGTTAAACCTCATCCCAGTTAAACCTCATCCAAGTTAAACCTCATCCTAGTTAAAACTCTTCACAGTTAAACCTCATCCCAGTTAAACCTCTGCAGAGTTAAACGTCATCCCAGTTAAACCTTTTCCCAGTTAAACCTCTTCACAGTTAAACCTCTTCACAGTTAAACCTTATCCCAGTTAAACCTCTTCACAGTTAATCCTTATCCCAGTTAAACCTCTTTACAGTTAAACCTCATCCCAGTTAAACCTCTTCACAGTTAAAAATCATCCCAGTTAAAACTTTTCACAGTTAAACCTCATCCCAGTTAAACCGCATCCCAGTTAAACCTCATCCCAGTTAACCCTTATCCCAGTTAAACCTCTTCTCAGTTAAGCCTTATCCCAGTTAAACCTCATCCCAGTTAAACCTCATCCCAGTTAAATCTCTTCAAAGTTAAACCTCATCCCAATTAAACCTCATCCCAGTTAAACCTCTTAACAGTTAAACCTCATCCCAGTTAAACCGCATCCCAGTTAAACCTCTTCACAGTTAAACCTCATCCCAGTTAAACCTCATACGAGTTAAAACTTTTCACAGTTAAACCTCTTCACAGTTAAACCTCATCCCAGTTAAAACTCTTCACAGTTAAAACTCATCCCAGTTAAACCTCATCCCAGTTAAAACTCATCCCAGTTAAACCTCTTCACAGTTAAACCTGATCCCAGTTAAACCTCTTCACAGTTAAACCTCATCCCAGTTAAACCTCATCCCAGTTAAACCTCATCCAAGTTAAACCTCATCACAGTTAAAACACTTCACAGTTAAACCTCATCACGTTTAAACCTCTTCACAGTTAAACCTCATCCCAGTTAAACCTCATCCCAGTTAAAACTCATCCCAGTTAAACCTCTTCACAGTTAAACCAGAACCCAGTTAAACCTCTTCACAGTTAAACCTCTTCCCAGTTAAACCTCATCCCAGTTAAACCTCATCCCAGGTAAACCTCTTCACAGTTAAACCTCATCCCAGTTATACCTCTTCAGAGTTAAACCTCATCCCAGTTAAACCTTATCCCAGTTAAACCTCTTCACAGTTAAACCTCTTCACAGTTAAACCTTATCCCAGTTAAACCGCTTCACTGTTAAAGCTTATCCCAGTTAAACCTCTTTACACTTAAACCTCATCACAGTTAAACCTCTTCACAGTTAAACCTCATCCCAGTTAAAACTCATCCCAGTTAAACCTCTTCAAAGTTAAACCTCATCCTAGTTAACCCTTATCCCAATCAAACCTCTTCTCAGTTAGCCCTATCCCAGTTAATCCTCATCTCAGTTAAACCTCATCCCACTTAAACCTCTTCACAGTTAAACATCATCCCAGTTAAACCTCTTCAGAGTTAAACCTCATCCCAGTTAAACCTTATCCCAGTTAAACATCTTCACAGTTAAATCTCATCTCAGTTAACCCTTATCCCAGTTAAACCTCTTCTCAGTTAAGCCTTATCCCAGTTAAACCTCATCCCAGTTAAACCTCATCCCAGTTAAACCTCTTCACAGTTAAACATCTTCACAGTTAAACCTCTTCACAATTAAACCTTATCCCAGTTAAACCTCTTTACAGTTAAAACTCATCCCAGTTAAACCTGTTCACAGTTAAACCTAATCCCATTTAAACCTCTTCACAGTTAAACCTCGTCCCAGTTAAACATCATCCCAGTTAAAACTCATCCCAGTTAAACCTCATCCCAGTTAAATCTCATCCCAGCTGATCCTCATCACAGTTAAACCTCTTCACGGTTAAACATCTTCACGGTTAAACCTCTTCACAGTTAAACCTCATCCCAGTTAAACCTCTTCACAGTTAAACCTCATCCCAGTTAAACCTCACCCCGGTTAAACCACATCCCAGTTAAATCTCTTCAAAGTTAAACCTCATCCCAGTTAATCCTCATCCCAGTTAAACCTCATCACAGTTAAACCTCATCCCAGTTAAATCTCATCCCAGTTAAACCTCTTCACAGTTAAATCTCTTCACAGTTAAACCTCCTCACAGTTAAACCTCATCCCAGTTAAACCTCATCACATTTAAACCTCTTCACAGTTAAACCTCTTCACGGTTAAACCACTTCACAGTTAAACCTCATCCCAGTTAATCCTCTTCACAGTTAAACCTCATCCCAGTTAAAATTTCCCAGTTAAACCTCTTCACAGTTAAACCTCATCCCAGTTAAACCTCATCCCGGTTAAACCTCATCCCAGTTAAACCTCTTCAAAGTTAAACCTCATCCCAGTTAAACGTCATCCCAGTTAAACCTCTTCACAGTTAAACCTCATCCCAGTTAAACTATTCACAGTTAAACCTCATCCCAGTTTAACCTCTTCACAGTTAAACCTCATCCCAGTTAAACCTCTTCATAGTTAAACCTCATCCCAGTTAAACCTCATCCCAGTTAAACCTCATCCTAGTTAAACCTCTTCACAGTTAAACCTCATCCCAGTTAAACCTCATCCCATTTAAACCTCATCCCAGTTAAAGCTCATCACAGTTAAACCTCATCCCAGTTAAACCTCATCACATTTAAACCTCTTCACAGTTAAACCTCTTCACGGTTAAAACTCTTCACGGTTAAACCTCAACCCAGTTAAACCTCATCCCAGTTAAACCTCTTCACAGTTAAATCTCTTCACAGTTAAACCTCCTCACAGTTAAACCTCATCCCAGTTCAACCTCTTCACAGTTAAATCTCTTCACAGTTAAACCACTTCACAGTTAAACATCATCCCAGTTAAACCTCATCCCAGTTAAATTTCATCCCAGTTAAACCTCTTCACAGTTTAGCCTCATCCAGGTTAAAACTCTTCAGAGTTAAGCCTCATCCCAGTTAAACCTTATCCCAGTTAAACCTCTTCACAGTTAAGCCTTATCCCAGTTAAACCTCATCCCAGTTAAACCTCATCCAAGTTAAACCTCATCCTAGTTAAAACTCTTCACAGTTAAACCTCATCCCAGTTAAACCTCTGCAGAGTTAAACGTCATCCCAGTTAAACCTTTTCCCAGTTAAACCTCTTCACAGTTAAACCTCTTCACAGTTAAACCTTATCCCAGTTAAACCTCTTCACAGTTAATCCTTATCCCAGTTAAACCTCTTTACAGTTAAACCTCATCCCAGTTAAACCTCTTCACAGTTAAAAATCATCCCAGTTAAAACTTTTCACAGTTAAACCTCATCCCAGTTAAACCGCATCCCAGTTAAACCTCATCCCAGTTAACCCTTATCCCAGTTAAACCTCTTCTCAGTTAAGCCTTATCCCAGTTAAACCTCATCCCAGTTAAACCTCATCCCAGTTAAATCTCTTCAAAGTTAAACCTCATCCCAATTAAACCTCATCCCAGTTAAACCTCTTAACAGTTAAACCTCATCCCAGTTAAACCGCATCCCAGTTAAACCTCTTCACAGTTAAACCTCATCCCAGTTAAACCTCATACGAGTTAAAACTTTTCACAGTTAAACCTCTTCACAGTTAAACCTCATCCCAGTTAAAACTCTTCACAGTTAAAACTCATCCCAGTTAAACCTCATCCCAGTTAAAACTCATCCCAGTTAAACCTCTTCACAGTTAAACCTGATCCCAGTTAAACCTCTTCACAGTTAAACCTCATCCCAGTTAAACCTCATCCCAGTTAAACCTCATCCAAGTTAAACCTCATCACAGTTAAAACACTTCACAGTTAAACCTCATCACGTTTAAACCTCTTCACAGTTAAACCTCATCCCAGTTAAACCTCTTCTCAGTTAAACCTCATCCCAGTTAAACCTCATCCCAGTTAAACCTCATCCCAGTTAAACCACTTCAAAGTTAAACCGCATCCCAGTTAAACCTTATCCCAGTTAAACCTCTTCACAGTTAAACTCTTCACCGTTAAACCTTATCCCAGTTAAACCTCTTCACAGTTAAACATTATCCCAGTTAAAACTCTTTACAGTTAAACCTCATCCCACTTAAACCTCATCACAGTTAAACCTCATCCCAGTTAAACCTCATCACATTTAAACCTCTTCACAGTTAAACCTCTTCACGGTTAAACCTCTTCACAGTTAAACCTCATCCCAGTTAAACCTCATCCCAGTTATACCTCTTCACAGTTAAACCTCATCCCAGTTAAACCTCATCCTGGTTAAACATCATCCCAGTTAAACCTCATCCCAGTTAAACCTCATTTCAGTTAAACCTCTTCACAGTCAAACCTCATCCCAGTTAAACCTCATCCGACTTAAACCTCTTCACAGTTAAACCTCAACCCAGTTAAACCTCATCCCAGTTAAACCTCTTCACAGTTAAACCTCATCCCAGTTAAACCTCATCCCAGTTAAACCTCTTCCCAGTTAAACCTCATCCCAGTTAAACCTCTTCACAGTTAAACCTCTTCACAGTTAAACCTCATCACAGTTAAAACCTCTTCACAGTTAAACCTCATCCCAGTTAAAATTCATCCCAGTTAAACCTCTTCACAGTTTAACCTCTTCACAGTTAAACGTCATCCCAGTTAAACCTCATCCCAGTTAAACCTCATCCCAGTCAAACCTCTTCACAGTTAAACCTTATCCCAGTTAAACCTCTTTACAGTTACACCTCATCCCAGTTAAAACTCTTCACAGTTAAACCTAATGCCAGTTAAACCTCTTCACAGTTAAACCTCATCCCAGTTAAACCTCATCACAGTTAAACCTCATCCCAGTTAAACCTCATCACAGTTCAACCTCTTCACGGTTAAACCTCTTCACAGTTAAACCTCATCCCAGTTAAACCTCTTCACAGTTAGGCCTTATCCCAGTTAAATCTCATCCCTGTTAAACCTCATCCCAGTTAAACCTCATCCCAGTTAAACCTCTTCACAGTTAAACCTCATCCCAGTTAAACCTCTTCAGAGTTAAACCTCATCCCAGTTAAACCTTATCCCAGTTAAACCTCTTCACAGTTAAACCTCTTTACAGTTAAACCTCATCCCAGTTAAACCTCTTTACAGTTAAACCTCATCCCAGTTAAACCTCTTCACAGTTAAACCTCATCCCAGTTAAACTTCATCCCAGTTAAACCTCATCCCACTTAAACCTCATTACATTTAAACCTCATCCCAGTTAAACCTCATCATACTTAAAACTCTTCACAGTTAAACCTCTTCACGGTTAAACCACTTCACAGTTAAACCTCATCCCAGTTAATCCTCTTCACAGTTAAACCTCATCCCAGTTAACCCTTTCCCAGTTAAACCTCTTCACAGTTAAACCTCATCCCAGTTAAACCTCATCCCGGTAAAACCTCATCCCAGTTAAACCTCTTCAAAGTTAAACCTTATCCCAGTTAAACCTCTTCACAGTTAATCCTTATCCCAGTTAAACCTCTTTACAATTAAACCTCATCCCAGTTAAACCTCTTCACAGTTAAACCTCATCCCAGTTAAACCTTTTCACAGTTAAACCTCATCCCAGTTAAACCTCATCCCAGTTAAACCTCATCCCAGTTAAACCTCTTCAAAGTTAAACCTCATCCCAGTTAACCCTTATCCCAGTTAAACCTCATCTCAGTTAAGCCTTATCCCAGTTAAACCTCATCCCAGTTAAACCTCATCCCAGTTAAACCTCTTCACATTTAAACCTCATCCCAGTTAAACCACTTCAGAGTTAAAACTCATCCCAGTTAAACCTTATCCCAGTTAAACATCTTCACAGTTAAACCTTATCCCAGTTAAACCTCTTCACAGTTAAACCTTATCCCAGTTAAACATCTTTACAGTTAAACCTCATCCCAGTTAAACCTCTTCACAGTTAAACCTAATCCCATTTAAACCTCTTCACAGTTAAGCCTCGTCCCAGTTAAACGTCATCCCAGTTAAAACTCATCCCAATTAAACCTCATCACAGTTAAACCTCATCCCAGTTAATCCTCATCACAGTTAAACCTCTTCACGGTTAAACCTCTTAACGGTTAAACCTCTTCACAGTTAAACCTCATCCCTGTTAAAGCTCTTCACAGTTAAACCTCATCCCAGTTAAACCTCATCCCAGTTAAACCTCTTCACAGTTAAACCTCATCCCAGTTAAACCTCATCCCAGTTAAATCTATTCAAAGTTAAACCTCATCCCAGTTAAACCTCATCCCAGTTAAACCTCTTAACAGTTAAACCTCATCCCAGTTAAACCTCATCCCAGTTAAACCTCTTCACAGTTAAACCTCATCTAAGTTAAACCTCATACCAGTTAAAACTTTTCACAGTTAAACCTCTTCACAGTTAAACCTCATCCCAGTTAAAACTCTTCACAGTTAAACCTCATCTCAGTTAAACCTCATCCCAGTTAAAACTCATCCCAGTTAAACCTCTTCACAGTTAAACCTGATCCCAGTTAAACCTCTTCACAGTTAAACCTCTTCACGGTTAAACCTCAGCCCAGTTAAACCTCATCCCAGTTAAACATCTTCACAGTTAAACCTTATCCCAGTTAAACCTCTTCACAGTTAAACCTTATCCCAGTTAAACATCTTTACAGTTAAACCTCATCCCAGTTAAACCTCTTCACAGTTAAACCTAATCCCATTTAAACCTCTTCACAGTTAAAGCCTCGTCCCAGTTAAACGTCATCCCAGTTAAAACTCATCCCAATTAAACCTCATCACAGTTAAACCTCATCCCAGTTAATCCTCATCACAGTTAAACCTCTTCACGGTTAAACCTCTTAACGGTTAAACCTCTTCACAGTTAAACCTCATCCCTGTTAAAGCTCTTCACAGTTAAACCTCATCCCAGTTAAACCTCATCCCAGTTAAACCTCTTCACAGTTAAACCTCATCCCAGTTAAACCTCATCCCAGTTAAACCTCTTCACAGTTAAACCTCATCCCAGTTAAACCTCATCCCAGTTAAACCTCATCCAAGTTAAACCTCATCACAGTTAAACCACTTCACAGTTAAACCTCTTCACGTTTAAACCTCTTCACAGTTAAACCTCATCCCAGTTAAACCTCTTCACAGTTAAACCTCATCCCAGTTAAACCTCATCCCAGTTAAACCACTTCAAAGTTATACCGCATCCCAGTTAAACCTTATCCCAGTTAAACCTCTTCACAGTTAAACCTCTTCACAGTTAAACCTTATCCCAGTTAAACCTCTTCACAGTTAAACCTTATCCCAGTTAAACCTCTTTACAGTTAAACCTCATCCCAGTTAAACCTCTTCAACGTTAAACCTAATCCCAGTTAAACCTCTTCACAGTTAAACCTCATCCCAGTTAAACCTCATCCCAGTTAAACCTCATCCCACTTAAACCTCATCACAGTTAAACCCCATCCCAGTTAAACCTCATCACATTTAAACCTCTTCACAGTTAAACCTCTTCACGGTTAAACCTCTTCACAGTTAAACATCATCCCAGTTAATCCTCTTCACCGTTAAACTTCATCCCAGTTAAACCTCATCCCAGTTAAACCTCTTCACAGTTAAACCTCATCCCAGTTAAAACTCTTCACAGTTAAACCTCATCTCAGTTAAACCTCATCCCAGTTAAAACTCATCCCAGTTAAACCTCTTCACAGTTAAACCTGATCCCAGTTAAACCTCTTCACAGTTAAACCTCTTCACGGTTAAACCTCAGCCCAGTTAAACCTCATCCCAGTTAAACCTCATCCAAGTTAAACCTCATCACAGTTAAAGCAATTCACAGTTAAACCTCTTCACGTTTAAACCTCTTCACAGTTAAACCTCATCCCAGTTAAACCTCTTCACAGTTAAACCTTATCCCAGTAAAACCTCATCCCAGTTAAAACTCATCCCAGTTAAACCACTTCAAAGTTAAACCGCATCCCAGTTAAACCTTATCCCAGTTAAACCTCTTCACAGTTAAACCTCTTCACAGTTAAACCTTATCCCAGTTAAACCTCTTCACAGTTAAACCTTATCCCAGTTAAACCTCTTTACGGTTAAACCTCATCCCAGTTAAACCTCATCCCAGTTAAACCTCATCCGACTTAAACCTCATCACAGTTAAACCTCATCCCAGTTAAACCTCATCACATTTAAACCTCTTCACAGTTAAACCTCTTCACGGTTAAACCTCTTCAAAGTTAAACCTCATCCCAGTTAATCCTCTTCACCGTTAAACCTCATCCCAGTTAAACCTCATCCCAGTTAAACCTCTTCACAGTTAAACCTCATCCCAGTTAAAACTCATCCCGGTTAAACCTCATCCCAGTTAAACCTCTTCAAAGTTAAACCTCATTCCAGTTAAACGTCATCCCAGTTAAACCTCTTCACAGTTAAACCTCATCCCAGTTAAACCTCTTCACAGTTAAACCTCATCCCAGTTAAACCTCATCCCAGTTAAACCTCATCCCATTTAAACCTCATCCCAGTTAAAGCTCATCACAGTTAAACCTCATCCCAGTTAAACCTCATCCCTGTTAAACCTCTTCACAATTAAACCTCATCCCAGTTAAATCTCATCCCAGTTAAACCTCATCCCGGTTAAACCTCATCCCAGTTAAATCTCTTCAAAGTTAAACCTCATCCCAGTTAAACCTCATCCCAGTTAAACCTCATCCCAGTTAAACCTCATCCCAGTTAAACCTCTTCACAGTTAAACCTCATCCCAGTTAAACCTCATACCAGTTAAAACTTTTCACAGTTAAACCTCTTCACAGTTAAACCTCATCCCAGTTAAAACTCTTCACAGTTAAACCTCATCCCAGTTTAGCCTCATCCCATTTAAAACTCATCCCAGTTAAACCTCTTCACAGTTAAACCTGATCCCAGTTAAACCTCTTCACAGTTAAACCTCTTCACAGTTAAACTTCATCCCAGTTAAACCTCATCCCAGTTAAACCTCATCCAAGTTAAACCTCATCACAGTTAAACCACTTCACAGTTAAACCTCTTCACGTTTAAACCTCTTCACAGTTAAACCTCATCCCAGTTAAACCTCTTCACAGTTAAACCTCATCCCAGTTAAACCTCATCCCAGTTAAACCTCATCCAAGTTAAACATCATCACAGTTAAACCACTTCACAGTTAAACCTCTTCACGTTTAAACCTCTTCACAGTTAAACCTCATCCCAGTTAAACCTCTTCACAGTTAAACCTCATCCCAGTTAAACCTCATCCCAGTTAAACCTCATCCCAGTTAAACCACTTCAAAGTTATACCGCATCCCAGTTAAACCTTATCCCAGTTAAACCTCTTCACAGTTAAACCTCTTCACAGTTAAACCTTATCCCAGTTAAACCTCTTCACAGTTAAACCTTATCCCAGTTAAACCTCTTTACAGTTAAACCTCATCCCAGTTAAACCTCTTCAACGTTAAACCTAATCCCAGTTAAACCTCTTCACAGTTAAACCTCATCCCAGTTAAACCTCATCCCAGTTAAACCTCATCCCACTTAAACCTCATCACAGTTAAACCTCATCCCAGTTAAACCTCATCACATTTAAACCTCTTCACAGTTAAACCTCTTCACGGTTAAACCTCTTCACAGTTAAACATCATCCCAGTTAATCCTCTTCACCGTTAAACTTCATCCCAGTTAAACCTCATCCCAGTTAAACCTCTTCACAGTTAAACCTCATCCCAGTTAAAACTCATCCCGGTTAAACCTCATCCCAGTTAAACCTCTTCAAAGTTAAACCTCATCCCAGTTAAACGTCATCCCAGTTAAACCTCTTCACAGTTAAACCTCATCCCAGTTAAACCTCTTCACAGTTAAACCTCATCCCATTTAAACCTCATCCCAGTTAAACCTCATCCCAGTTAAACCTCATCCCTGTTAAACCTCTTCACAATTAAACCTCATTCCAGTTAAACCTCATCCCAGTTAAACCTTATCCCAGTTAAACCTCTTTACAGTTAAACCTCATCCCAGTTAAACCTCATCCCAGTTAAAATTCTTCACAGTTAAACCTCTTCACAGTTAAATCTAATCCCAGTTAAACCTCTTCACAGTTAAACCTCATCCCAGTTAAACCTCATCCCAGTTAAACCTCATCACAGTTAAACCTCATCCCAGTTAAACCTCATCACAGTTAAACCTCTTCACAGTTAAACCTCTTCACGGTTAAACCTCTTCACAGTTAAACCTCATCCCAAATAAACCTCATCCCAGTTAAACCTCTTCACAGTAAAACCTCATCCCAATTAAACCTCATCCTGGTTAAACCTCATCCCAGTTAAACTTCATCCCAGTTAAACCTCATCCCAGTTAAACCTCTTCACAGTCAAACCTCATCCCAGTTAAAATCATCCCAGTTAAACCTCTTCACAGTCAAACCTCATCCCAGTTAAACCTCATTCCAGTTAAACCTATTCACAGTTAAACCTCTTCACAGTTAAACCTCATCCCAGTTAAGCCTCATCCCAGTTAAACCTCATCCCAGTTAAATCTCGTCCCAGTTAAACCTCATCCCAGTTAATCCTCTTTACAGTTAAACCTCTTCACAGTTAAACCTCATCACAGTTTAACCTCATCCCAGTTAAACCTCTTCACAGTTAAACCTCATCCCAGTTATACCTCTTCAGAGTTAAAACTCATCCCAGTTAAACTTTATCCCAGTTAAACCTCTTCACAGTTAAACCTCTTCACAGTTAACCCTTATCCCAGTTAACCCTCTTCACCGTTAAACCTTATCCCAGTTAAACCTCTTTACAGTTAAACCTCATCCCAGTTAAACCTCTTCAACGTTAAACCTAATCCCAGTTAAACCTCTTCACAGTTAAACCTCATCCCAGTTAAACCTCATCCCAGTTAAACCTCATCCCACTTAAACCTCATCACAGTTAAACCTCATCCCA
Source organism: Carcharodon carcharias (assembly GCF_017639515.1). NCBI lineage: Eukaryota > Metazoa > Chordata > Chondrichthyes > Lamniformes > Lamnidae > Carcharodon > Carcharodon carcharias. The sequence continues at coordinate 147,620,655 of NC_054478.1, read as the reverse complement.
GTTAAAGCTCATCACATTTAAACCTCTTCACAGTTAAACCTCTTCACTGTTAAACCTCTTCACAGTTAAACCTCATCCAGTTAATCCTCTTCACCGTTAAACCTCATCCCAGTTAAACCTCATCCCAGTTAAACCTCATCCCACTTAAACCTCATCACAGTTAAACCTCATCCCAGTTAAACCTCATCACATTTAAACCTCTTCACAGTTAAACCTCTTCACGGTTAAACCTCTTCACAGTTAAACCTCATCCCAGTTAAACCTCTTCACAGTTAAACCTCTTCACAGTTAAACCTCAAACCCAGTTAAACCTCTTCACAGTTAAATCTCTTCACAGTTAAACCTCCTCACAGTTAAACCTCATCCCAGTTAAACCTCTTCACAGTTAAATCTCTTCACAGTTAAACCACTTCACAGTTAAACATCATCCCAGTTAAACCTCATCCCAGTTAAACCTCATCCCAGTTAAACCTCTTCACAGTTAAGCCTCATCCAGGTTTAAACTCTTCAGAGTTAAACCTCATTCCAGTTAAACCTTATCCCAGTTAAACCTCTTCACAATTAAGCCTTATCCCAGTTAAACCTCATCCCAGTTAAACCTCATCCCAGTTAAACCTCTTCAACGTTAAACCTAATCCCAGTTAAACCTCTTCACAGTTAAACCTCATCCCAGTTAAACCTCATCCCAGTTAAACCTCATCCCACTTAAACCTCATCACAGTTAAACCTCATCCCAGTTAAACCTCATCACATTTAAACCTCTTCACAGTTAAACCTCTTCACGGTTAAACCTCTTCACAGTTAAACATCATCCCAGTTAATCCTCTTCACCGTTAAACTTCATCCCAGTTAAACCTCATCCCAGTTAAACCTCTTCACAGTTAAACCTCATCCCAGTTAAAACTCATCCCGGTTAAACCTCATCCCAGTTAAACCTCTTCAAAGTTAAACCTCATCCCAGTTAAACGTCATCCCAGTTAAACCTCTTCACAGTTAAACCTCATCCCAGTTAAACCTCTTCACAGTTAAACCTCATCCCATTTAAACCTCATCCCAGTTAAACCTCATCCCATTTAAACCACATCCCAGTTAAAGCTCATCACAGTTAAACCTCATCCCAGTTAAACCTCATCCCTGTTAAACCTCTTCACAATTAAACCTCATTCCAGTTAAACCTCATCCCAGTTAAACCTTATCCCAGTTAAACCTCTTTACAGTTAAACCTCATCCCAGTTAAACCTCATCCCAGTTAAAATTCTTCACAGTTAAACCTCTTCACAGTTAAATCTAATCCCAGTTAAACCTCTTCACAGTTAAACCTCATCCCAGTTAAACCTCATCCCAGTTAAACCTCATCACAGTTAAACCTCATCCCAGTTAAACCTCATCACAGTTAAACCTCTTCACAGTTAAACCTCTTCACGGTTAAACCTCTTCACAGTTAAACCTCATCCCAAATAAACCTCATCCCAGTTAAACCTCTTCACAGTTAAACCTCATCCCAATTAAACCTCATCCTGGTTAAACCTCATCCCAGTTAAACTTCATCCCAGTTAAACCTCATCCCAGTTAAACCTCTTCACAGTCAAACCTCATCCCAGTTAAAATCATCCCAGTTAAACCTCTTCACAGTCAAACCTCATCCCAGTTAAACCTCATTCCAGTTAAACCTATTCACTGTTAAACCTCTTCACAGTTAAACCTCATCCCAGTTAAGCCTCATCCCAGTTAAACCTCATCCCAGTTAAATCTCGTCCCAGTTAAACCTCATCCCAGTTAATCCTCTTTACAGTTAAACCTCTTCACAGTTAAACCTCATCACAGTTTAACCTCATCCCAGTTAAACCTCTTCACAGTTAAACCTCATCCCAGTTATACCTCTTCAGAGTTAAAACTCATCCCAGTTAAACTTTATCCCAGTTAAACCTCTTCACAGTTAAACCTCTTCACAGTTAACCCTTATCCCAGTTAAACCTCTTCACCGTTAAACCTTATCCCAGTTAAACCTCTTTACAGTTAAACCTCATCCCAGTTAAACCTCTTCAACGTTAAACCTAATCCCAGTTAAACCTCTTCACAGTTAAACCTCATCCCAGTTAAACCTCATCCCAGTTAAACCTCATCCCACTTAAACCTCATCACAGTTAAACCTCATCCCAGTTAAAGCTCATCACATTTAAACCTCTTCACAGTTAAACCTCTTCACGGTTAAACCTCTTCACAGTTAAACCTCATCCCAGTTAATCCTCTTCACCGTTAAACCTCATCCCAGTTAAACCTCATCCCAGTTAAACCTCATCCCACTTAAACCTCATCACAGTTAAACCTCATCCCAGTTAAACCTCATCACATTTAAACCTCTTCACAGTTAAACCTCTTCACGGTTAAACCTCTTCACAGTTAAACCTCATCCCAGTTAAACCTCTTCACAGTTAAACCTCTTCACAGTTAAACCTCAAACCCAGTTAAACCTCTTCACAGTTAAATCTCTTCACAGTTAAACCTCCTCACAGTTAAACCTCATCCCAGTTAAACCTCTTCACAGTTAAATCTCTTCACAGTTAAACCACTTCACAGTTAAACATCATCCCAGTTAAACCTCATCCCAGTTAAACCTCATCCCAGTTAAACCTCTTCACAGTTAAGCCTCATCCAGGTTTAAACTCTTCAGAGTTAAACCTCATTCCAGTTAAACCTTATCCCAGTTAAACCTCTTCACAATTAAGCCTTATCCCAGTTAAACCTCATCCCAGTTAAACCTCATCCCAGTTAAACCTCATCCCAGTTAAACATCTTCACAGTTAAACATCATCCCAGTTAAACCTCTTCAGAGTTAAACCTCATCCCAGTTAAACCTTATCCCAGTTAAACCTCTTCACAGTTAAACCTCTTCACAGTTAAACCTTATCCCAGTTAAACCTCTTTCCAGTTAACCCTCATCCCAGTTAAACCTATTCACAGTTAAACCTCTTCGCTGTTAAACCTCTTCACAGTTAACCTCTTCACGGTTAAACCTCTTCACAGTTAAACCTCACCCCAGTTAAACCTCTTCAGAGTTAAACGTCATCCCAGTTAAACATTATCCCAGTTAAATCTCTTCACAGTTAAACCTCTTCACAGTTAAAACTTATCCCAGTTAAACCTCTTCACATTTAAATCTTATCCCAGTTAAACCTCTTTACAGTTAAACCTCATCCCAGTTAAACCTCTTCACAGTTAAACCTCCTCCCAGTTAAACCTTTTCACAGTTAAACCTCATCCCAGTTAAACCTCATCCCAGTTAAACCTCATCCCAGTTAAACCTCTTCAAAGTTAAACCTCATCCCAGTTAACCCTTATCCCACTTAAACCTCTTCTCATTTAAGCCTTATCCCAGTTAAACCTCATCCCAGTTATACCTCATCCCAGTTAAACCTCTTCACAGTTAAACCTCATCTCAGTTAAACCTCTTCAGAGTTAAACCTCATCCCAGTTAAACCTTATCCCAGTTAAACATCTTCACAGTTAAACCTCTTCACAGTTAAAACTCTTCCCAGTTAAACCTCTTCACAGTTAAACCTTATCCCAGTTAAAGCTCTTTACAGTTAAACCTCATCCCAGTTAAACCTCTTCACAGTTAAACCTAAACCCATTTAAACCTCTTCACAGTTAAACCTCGTCCCAGTTAAACGTCATCCCAGTTAAAACTCATCCCAGTTAAACCTCATCACATTTAAAGCTCATCCCAGTTAATCCTCATCACAGTTAAACCTCTTCACGGTTAAACCTCTTAACGGTTAAACCTCTTCACAGTTAAACCACATCCCAGTTAAACCTCTTCACAGTTAAACCTCATCCCAGTTAAACCTCATCCCAGTTAAACCTCTTCACAAATAAACCTCATCCCAGTTAAACCTCATCCCAGTTAAACCTCTTCACAGTTAGACCTCATCCCAGTTAAACCTCATCCCGGTTAAACCTCATCCCAGTTAAATCTCTTCAAAGTTAAAACTCATCCCAGTTAAACCTCATCCCAGTTAAACCTCTTTAGAGTTAAACCTCATCCCAGTTAAACCTCATCCCAGTTAAACCTCTTCACAGTTAAACCTCATCCCAGTTAAACCTCATCCCAGTTAAAACTTTTCACAGTTAAACCTCTTCACAGTTAAACCTCATCCCAGTTAAATATCTTCACATTTAAACCTCATCCCAGTTAAAACTCATCCCAGTTAAAACTCATCCCAGTTAAACCTCTTCACAGTTAAACCTGATCCCAGTTAAACCTCTTCACAGTTAAACCTCTTCACAGTTAAACCTCATCCCAGTTAAACCTCATCCCAGTTAAACCTCATCCAAGTTAAACCTCTTCACAGTTAAAACTATTTCACGTTTAAACCTCTTCACAGTTAACCCTCATCCCAGTTAAACCTCATCCCAGTTAAACCTCTTCACAGTTAAACCTCATCACAGTTATACCTCTTCACACTTAAACCTCATACCAGTTAAACCTCTGCACAGTTAAATCTCTTCACAGTTAAAACTCTTCACAGTTAAACCTCTTCACAGTTAAACCTCAAACCCAGTTAAACCTCTTCACAGTTAAATCTCTTCACAGTTAAACCTCCTCACAGTTAAACCTCATCCCAGTTAAACCTCTTCACAGTTAAATCTCTTCACAGTTAAACCACTTCACAGTTAAACATCATCCCAGTTAAACCTCATCCCAGTTAAACCTCATCCCAGTTAAACCTCTTCACAGTTAAGCCTCATCCAGGTTTAAACTCTTCAGAGTTAAACCTCATTCCAGTTAAACCTTATCCCAGTTAAACCTCTTCACAATTAAGCCTTATCCCAGTTAAACCTCATCCCAGTTAAACCTCATCCCAGTTAAACCTCATCCCAGTTAAACATCTTCACAGTTAAACATCATCCCAGTTAAACCTCTTCAGAGTTAAACCTCATCCCAGTTAAACCTTATCCCAGTTAAACCTCTTCACAGTTAAACCTCTTCACAGTTAAACCTTATCCCAGTTAAACCTCTTTCCAGTTAAACCTCATCCCAGTTAAACCTATTCACAGTTAAACCTCTTCGCTGTTAAACCTCTTCACAGTTAACCTCTTCACGGTTAAACCTCTTCACAGTTAAACCTCACCCCAGTTAAACCTCTTCAGAGTTAAACGTCATCCCAGTTAAACATTATCCCAGTTAAATCTCTTCACAGTTAAACCTCTTCACAGTTAAAACTTATCCCAGTTAAACCTCTTCACATTTAAATCTTATCCCAGTTAAACCTCTTTACAGTTAAACCTCATCCCAGTTAAACCTCTTCACAGTTAAACCTCCTCCCAGTTAAACCTTTTCACAGTTAAACCTCATCCCAGTTAAACCTCATCCCAGTTAAACCTCATCCCAGTTAAACCTCTTCAAAGTTAAACCTCATCCCAGTTAACCCTTATCCCACTTAAACCTCTTCTCATTTAAGCCTTATCCCAGTTAAACCTCATCCCAGTTATGTCTCATCCCAGTTAAACCTCTTCACAGTTAAACCTCATCTCAGTTAAACCTCTTCAGAGTTAAACCTCATCCCAGTTAAACCTTATCCCAGTTAAACATCTTCACAGTTAAACCTCTTCACAGTTAAAACTCTTCCCAGTTAAACCTCTTCACAGTTAAACCTTATCCCAGTTAAAGCTCTTTACAGTTAAACCTCATCCCAGTTAAACCTCTTCACAGTTAAACCTAAACCCATTTAAACCTCTTCACAGTTAAACCTCGTCCCAGTTAAACGTCATCCCAGTTAAAACTCATCCCAGTTAAACCTCATCACATTTAAAGCTCATCCCAGTTAATCCTCATCACAGTTAAACCTCTTCACGGTTAAACCTCTTCACAGTTAAACCACATCCCAGTTAAACCTCTTCACAGTTAAACCTCATCCCAGTTAAACCTCATCCCAGTTAAACCTCATCCCAGTTAAACCTCTTCACAGTTAGACCTCATCCCAGTTAAACCTCATCCCGGTTAAACCTCATCCCAGTTAAATCTCTTCAAAGTTAAAACTCATCCCAGTTAAACCTCATCCCAGTTAAACCTCTTTAGAGTTAAACCTCATCCCAGTTAAACCTCATCCCAGTTAAACCTCTTCACAGTTAAACCTCATCCCAGTTAAACCTCATCCCAGTTAAAACTTTTCACAGTTAAACCTCTTCACAGTTAAACCTCATCCCAGTTAAATATCTTCACATTTAAACCTCATCCCAGTTAAAACTCATCCCAGTTAAAACTCATCCCAGTTAAACCTCTTCACAGTTAAACCTGATCCCAGTTAAACCTCTTCACAGTTAAACCTCTTCACAGTTAAACCTCATCCCAGTTAAACCTCATCCCAGTTAAACCTCATCCAAGTTAAACCTCTTCACAGTTAAAACTATTTCACGTTTAAACCTCTTCACAGTTAACCCTCATCCCAGTTAAACCTCTTCACAGTTAAACCTCAACGCAGTTAAACCTTATCCCAGTTAAACCTCTTCACAGTTAAGGCTTATCCCAGTTAAACCTTATCCCAGTTAAACCTCTTCACAGTTAAGGCTTATCCCAGTTAAACCTCATCCCAGTTAAACCTCAGCCCAGTTAAACCTCATCCCAGTTAAACCTCTTCACAATTAAACCTCATCCCAGTTAAACCTCATCCCAGTTAAACCTTATCCCAGTTAAACCTCTTTACAGTTAAACCTCATCCCAGTTAAACCTTATCCCAGTTAAACCTCTTCACAGTTAAACCTCATCCCATTTAAACCTCTTCACCGTTAAACATTATCCCAGTTAAACCTCTTTACAGTTAAACCTCATCCCAGTTAAACCTCTTCAACGTTAAACCTAATCACAGTTAAACCTCTTCACAGTTAAACCTCATCCCAGTTAAACCTCATCCCAGTTAAACCTCATCCCACTTAAACCTCATCACAGTTAAACCTCATCCCAGTTAAACCTGATCACATTTAAACCTCTTCACAGTTAAACCTCTTCACGGTTAAACCTCTTCACAGTTAAACCTCATCCCAGTTAATCCTCTTCACCGTTAAACCTCATCCCAGTTAAACCGCATCCCAGTTAAACCTCTTCACAGTTAAACCTCATCCCAGTTAAAACTCATCCCGGTTAAACCTCATCCCAGTTAAACCTCTTCAAAGTTAAACCTCATCCCAGTTAAACGTCATCCCAGTTAAACCTCTTCACAGTTAAACCTCATCCCAGTTAAACCTCTTCACAGTTAAACCTCATCCCGGTTAAACCTCATCCCAGTTAAACCTCTTCGCAGTTAAACCTCATCCCAGTTAAACCTCATCCCAGTTAAATCTCTTCCCAGTTAAACCTCATCCAAGTTAAACCTCATCCCAGTTAAACCTCATCACATTTAAACCTCTTCACAGTTAAACCTCTTCACGGTTAAACCTCTTCACGGTTAAACCTCATCCCAGTTAAACCTCATCCCAGTTAAACCTCTTCACAGTTAAAACTCATCACAGTTATACCTCTTCACACTTAAACCTCATACCAGTTAAACCTCTGCACAGTTAAATCTCTTCACAGTTAAAACTCTTCACAGTTAAACCTCTTCACAGTTACACCTCAAACACAGTTAAACCTCTTCACAGTTAAATCTCTTCACAGTTAAACCTCCTCACAGTTAAACCTCATCCCAGTTAAACCTCTTCACAGTTAAATCTCTTCACAGTTAAACCACTTCACAGTTAAACATCATCCCAGTTAAACCTCATCCCAGTTAAACCTCATCCCAGTTAAACCTCTTCACAGTTAAGCCTCATCCAGGTTTAAAATCTTCAGAGTTAAAAGTCATTCCAGTTAAACCTTATCCCAGTTAAACCTCTTCACAGTTAAGCCTTATCCCAGTTAAACCTCATCCCAGTTAAACCTCATCCCAGTTAAACCTCATCCCAGTTAAACCTCTTCACAGTTAAACATCATCCCAGTTAAACCTCTTCAGAGTTAAACCTCATCCCAGTTAAACCTTATCCCAGTTAAACCTCTTCACAGTTAAACCTCTTCACAGTTAAACCTTATCCCAGTTAAACCTCTTCACAGTTAAACCTTATCCCAGTTAAACCTCTTTCCAGTTAAACCTCATCCCAGTTAAACCTATTCACAGTTAAACCTCTTCGCTGTTAAACCTCTTCACAGTTAACCTCTTCACGGTTAAACCTCTTCACAGTTAAACCTCATCCCAGTTAAACCTCTTCAAAGTTAAACGTCATCCCAGTTAAAGCTTATCCCAGTTAAACCTCTTCACAGTTAAACCTCTTCACAGTTAAAACTTATCCCAGATAAACCACTTCACAGTTAAACCTTATCCCAGTTAAACCTCTTTACAGTTAAACCTCATCCCAGTTAAACCTCTTCACAGTTAAACCTCCTCCCAGTTAAACCTTTTCACAGTTAAAGCTCATCCCAGTTAAACCTCATCCCAGTTAAACCTCATCCCAGTTAAAACTCTTCAAAGTTAAACCTCATCCCAGTTAACCCTTATCCCAGTTAAACCTCTTCTCATTTAAGCCTTATCCCAGTTAAACCTCATCCCAGTTAAACCTCTTCACAGTTAAACCTCATCTCAGTTAAACCTCTTCAGAGTTAAACCTCATCCCAGTTAAAACTCTTCCCAGTTAAACCTCTTCACAGTTAAACCTTATCCCAGTTAAAGCTCTTTACAGTTAAACCTCATCCCAGTTAAACCTCTTCACAGTTAAACCTAATCCCATTTAAACCTCTTCACAGTTAAACCTCGTCCCAGTTAAACGTCATCCCAGTTAAAACTCATCCCAGTTAAACCTCATCACATTTAAAGCTCATCCCAGTTAATCCTCATCACAGTTAAACCTCTTCACGGTTAAACCTCTTAACGGTTAAACCTCTTCACAGTTAAACCACATCCCAGTTAAACCTCTTCACAGTTAAACCTCATCCCAGTTAAACCTCATCCCAGTTAAACCTCATCCCTGTTAAACCTCATCCCGGTTAAACCTCATCCCAGTTAAATCTCTTCAAAGTTAAAACTCATCCCAGTTAAACCTCATCCCAGTTAAACCTCTTTAGAGTTAAACCTCATCCCAGTTAAACCTCATCCCAGTTAAACCTCATCCCAGTTAAAACTTTTCACAGTTAAATCTCTTCACAGTTAAACCTCATCCCAGTTAAACCTCATCCCAGTTAAAACTTTTCACAGTTAAACCTCTTCACAGTTAAACCTCATCCCAGTTAAATCTCTTCACATTTAAACCTCATCCCAGTTAAAACTCATCCCAGTTAAAACTCATCCCAGTTAAACCTCTTCACAGTTAAACCTGATCCCAGTTTAACCTCTTCACAGTTAAACCTCTTCACAGTTAAACCTCATCCCAGTTTAACCTCATCCCAGTTAAACCTCATCCAAGTTAAACCTCTTCACAGTTAAAACTATTTCACGTTTAAACCTCTTCACAGTTAACCCTCATCCCAGTTAAATCTCTTCACAGTTAAACCTCAACCCAGTTAAACCTTATCCCAGTTAAACCTCTTCACAGTTAAGGCTTATCCCAGTTAAACCTTATCCCAGTTAAACCTCTTCACAGTTAAGGCTTATCCCAGTTTAACCTCATCCCAGTTAAACCTCATCCCAGTTAAACCTCATCCCAGTTAAACCTCTTCACAATTAAACCTCATCCCAGTTAAACCTCATCCCAGTTAAACCTTATCCCAGTTAAACCTCTTTACAGTTAAACCTCATCCCAGTTAAACCTTATCCCAGTTAAACCTCTTCACAGTTAAACCTCATCCCAGTTAAACCTCATCCCAGTTAAACCTCATCCCAGTTAAACCTCATCACAGTTAAACCTCATCCCAGTTAAACCTCATCACTGTTAAACCTCATCCCAGTTAAACCTCATCCCAGTTAAACCTCTTCACAGTTAAACCTCATCCCATTTAAACCTCATCCTGGTTAAACCTCATCCCAGTTAAACCTCATCCCAGTTAAACCTCATCCCAGTTAAACCGCTTCACAGTCAAACCGCATCCCAGTTAAACCTCATCCCAGTTAAACCTATTCACAGTCAAACCTCATCCCAGTTAAACCTCATCCCAGTTAAACCTCTTCCCAGTTAAACCTCTTCACAGTTAAACCTCTTCACAGTTAAACCTCATCACAGTTAAACCTCATCCCAGTTAAACCTCTTCACAGTTAAACCTCATCCCAGTTATACCACTTCAGAGTTAAACCTCATCCCAGTTAAACCTTATCCCAGTTAACCCTCTTCACAGTTAAACCTCTTCACAGTTAAACCTTATCCCAGTTAAACCTCTTCACAGTTAAACCTTATCCCAGTTAAACCTCTTTACATTTAAACCTCATCCCAGTTAAACCTCTTCAAAGTTAAACCTAATCCCAGTTAACCTCTTCACAGTTAAACCTCATCCCAGTTAAACCTCATCCCAGTTAAACCTCATCCCACTTAAACTTCATCCCAGTTAAAACACATCCCAGTTAAACCTCATCCCAGTTAAAACTCTTCACAATTAAACCTCATCCCTGTTAAACCTCTTCCCAGTTAAACCTTATCCCAGTTAAATCTCTTCACAGTTAAACCTCTTCACAGTTAAACCTAATCCCAGTTAAACCTCATCCTGGATAAACCTCATCCCAGTTAAACCAAATCCCAGTCAAACCTCATCCCAGTTAAACCTGATCCCAATTAAACCTCTTCACAGTTACACCTCATCCCAGTTAAAACTCTTCACAGTTAAACCTAATGCCAGTTAAACCTCTTCACAGTTAAACCTCATCCCAGTTAAACCTCATCACAGTTAAACCTCATCCCAGTTAAACCTCATCACAGTTCAACCTCTTCACGGTTAAACCTCTTCACAGTTAAACCTCATCCCAGTTAAACCTCTTCACAGAGATAAAAACAAAAAAACTGCGGATGCTGGAAATCCAAAACAAAAACTGAATTACCTGGAAAAACTCAGCAGGTCTGGCAGCATCGGCGGAGAAGAAAAGAGTTGACGTTTCGAGTCCTCATGACCCTTCGACAGAACTTGCGTCATGAGGACTCGAAACGTCAACTCTTTTCTTCTCCGCCGATGCTGCCAGACCTGCTGAGTTTTTCCAGGTAATTCTGTTTTTGTTTTAAACCTCTTCACAGTTAGGCCTTATCCCAGTTAAATCTCATCCCTGTTAAACCTCATCCCAGTTAAACCTCATCCCAGTTAAACCTCTTCACAGTTAAACCTCATCCCAGTTAAACCTCTTCAGAGTTAAACCTCATCCCAGTTAAACCTTATCCCAGTTAAACCTCTTCACAGTTAAACCTCTTCACAGTTAAACCTTATCCCAGTTAAACCTCTTTACAATTAAACCTCATCCCAGTTAAACCTCTTTACAGTTAAACCTCATCCCAGTTAAACCTCATCCCAGTTAAACCTCATCCCACTTAAACCTCATCACATTTAAGCCTCATCCCAGTTTAACCTCATCACATTTAAAACTCTTCACAGTTAAACCTCTTCACGGTTAAACCACTTCACAGTTAAACCTCATCCCAGTTAAACCTCTTCACAGTCAAACCTCATCCCAGTTAAACCTCATCCCAGTTAAACCTCTTCCCAGTTAAACCTCTTCACAGTTAAACCTCATCCCAGTTAAACCTCATCCCAGTCAAACCTCTTCACAGTTAAACCTTATCCCAGTTAAACCTCTTTACAGTTACACCTCATCCCAGTTAAAACTCTTCACAGTTAAACCTAATGCCAGTTAAACCTCTTCACAGTTAAACCTCATCCCAGTTAAACCTCATCACAGTTAAACCTCATCCCAGTTAAACCTCATCACAGTTCAACCTCTTCACGGTTAAACCTCTTCACAGTTAAACCTCATCCCAGTTAAACCTCTTCACAGTTAGGCCTTATCCCAGTTAAATCTCATCCCTGTTAAACCTCATCCCAGTGAAACCTCATCCCAGTTAAACCTCTTCACAGTTAAACCTCATCCCAGTTAAACCTCTTCAGAGTTAAACCTCATCCCAGTTAAACCTTATCCCAGTTAAACCTCTTCACAGTTAAACCTCTTCACAGTTAAACCTTATCCCAGTTAAACCTCTTTACAATTAAACCTCATCCCAGTTAAACCTCTTTACAGTTAAACCTCATCCCAGTTAAACCTCTTCACAGTTAAACCTCATCCCAGTTAAACCTCATCCCAGTTAAACCTCATCCCACTTAAACCTCATCACATTTAAACCTCATCCCAGTTAAACCTCATCACATTTAAAACTCTTCACAGTTAAACCTCTTCACGGTTAAACCACTTCACAGTTAAACCTCATCCCAGTTAAACCTCTTCACAGTCAAACCTCATCCCAGTTAAACCTCATCCCAGTTAAACCTCTTCCCAGTTAAACCTCTTCACAGTTAAACCTCTTCACAGTTAAACCTCATCACAGTTAAACCTCATCCCAGTTAAACCTCTTCACAGTTAAACCTCATCCCAGTTATACCTCTTCAGAGTTAAACCTCATCCCAGTTAAACCTTATCCCAGTTAAACCTCTCCACAGTTAAACCTCTTCACAGTTAAACCTTATCCCAGTTAAACATCTTCACAGTTAAACCTTATCCCAGATAAACCTCTTTACATTTAAACCTCATCCCAGTTAAACCTCTTCAAAGTTAAACCTAATCCCAGTTAACCTCTTCACAGTTAAACCTCATCCCAGTTAAACCTCATCCCAGTTAAACCTCATCCCACTTAAACTTCATCCCAGTTAAAACACATCCCAGTTAAACCTCATCCCAGTTAAAACTCTTCACAATTAAACGTCATCCCTGTTAAACCTCTTCCCAGTTAAACCTTATCCCAGTTAAATCTCTTCACAGTTAAACCTCTTCACAGTTAAACCTAATCCCAGTTAAACCTCATCCTGGTTAAACCTCATCCCAGTTAAACCAAATCCCAGTTAAACCTCATCCCAGTTAAACCTCTTCACAGTCAAACCTCATCCCAGTTAAACCTCATCCCAATTAAACCTCTTCACAGTTAAACCTCATCCCAGTTAAACCTCATCCCAGTTAAACCTCATCCCACTTAAACCTCATCCCAGTTAAACCTCTTCACAGTTAAACCTCTACACAGTTAAACCTCATCACAGTTAAACCTCATCACAGTTAAAACCTCTTCACAGTTAAACCTCATCCCAGTTAAACCTCATCCCAGTTAAACCTCTTCACAGTTAAACGACATCCCAGTTAAACCTCATCCCAGTTAAACCTCATCCCAGTCAAACCTCTTCACAGTTAAACCTTATCCCAGTTAAACCTCTTTACAGTTACACCTCATCCCAGTTAAAACTCTTCACAGTTAAACCTAATGCCAGTTAAACCTCTTCACAGTTAAACCTCATCCCAGTTAAACCTCATCACAGTTCAACCTCTTCACGGTTAAACCTCTTCACAGTTAAACCTCATCCCAGTTAAACGTCTTCACAGTTAGGCCTTATCCCAGTTAAATCTCATCCCTGTTAAACCTCATCCCAGTTAAAACTCATCCCAGTTAAAACTCTTCACAGTTAAACCTCTTCACAGTTAAACCTTATCCCAGTTAAACCTCTTTACAATTAAACCTCATCCCAGTTAAACCTCTTTACAGTTAAACCTCATCCCAGTTAAACCTCTTCACAGTTAAACCTCATCCCAGTTAAACCTCATCCCAGTTAAACCTCATCCCACTTAAACCTCATCACATTTAAACCTCATCCCAGTTAAACCTCATCACATTTAAAACTCTTCACAGTTAAACCTCTTCACGGTTAAACCACTTCACAGTTAAAACTCATCCCAGTTAATCCTCTTCACAGTTAAACCTCATCCCAGTTAAACCTTTCCCAGTTAAACCTCTTCACAGTTAAACCTCATGCCAGTTAAACCTCATCCCGGTTAAACCTCATCCCAGTTAAACCTCTTCAAAGTTAAACCTCATCCCAGTTAAACGTCATCCCAGTTAAACCTCTTCACAGTTAAACCTCATCCCAGTTAAACTATTCACAGTTAAACCTCATCCCAGTTTAACCTCTTCACAGTTAAACCTCATCCCAGTTAAACCTCTTCATAGTTAAACTTCATCCCAGTTAAACCTCATCCCAGTTAAACCTCATCCCAGTTAAACCTCTTCACAGTTAAACCTCATCCCAGTTAAACCTCATCCCATTTAAACCTCATCCCAGTTAAAGCTCATCACAGTTAAACCTCATCCCAGTTAAACCTCATCACATTTAAACCTCTTCACAGTTAAACCTCTTCACGGTTAAAACTCTTCACGGTTAAACCTCAACCCAGTTAAACCTCTTTACAGTTACACCTCATCCCAGTTAAAACTCTTCACAGTTAAACCTAATGCCAGTTAAACCTCTTCACAGTAAAACTATTCACAGTTAAAACTCTTCACAGTTAAACCTCTTCACAGTTAAACCTTATCCCAGTTAAACCTCTTCACAGTTAAATCTCTTCACAGTTAAACCTCCTCACAGTTAAACCTCATCCCAGTTCAACCTCTTCACAGTTAAATCTCTTCACAGTTAAACCACTTCACAGTTAAACATCATCCAGGTTATACCTCATCCCAGTTAAACCTCATCCCAGTTAAACCTCTTCACAGTTTAGCCTCATCCAGGTTAAAACTCTTCAGAGTTAAACCTCATCCCAGTTAAACCTTATCCCAGTTAAACCTCTTCACAGTTAAGCCTTATCCCAGTTAAACCTCATCCCAGTTAAACCTCATCCAAGTTAAACCTCATCCTAGTTAAAACTCTTCACAGTTAAACCTCATCCCAGTTAAACATCTTCAGAGTTAAACGTCATCCCAGTTAAAACTTTTCCCAGTTAAACCTCTTCACAGTTAAACCTCTTCACGGTTAAACCTTATCCCAGTTAAACCTCTTCACAGTTAATCCTTATCCCAGTTAAACCTCTTTACAGTTAAACCTCATCCCAGTTAAACCTCTTCACAGTTAAAACTCATCCCAGTTAAACCTTTTCACAGTTAAACCTCATCCCAGTTAAACCGCATCCCAGTTAAACCTCATCCCAGTTAAACCTCTTCAAAGTTAAACCTCATCCCAGTTAACCCTTATCCCAGTTAAACCTCTTCTCAGTTAAGCCTTATCCCAGTTAAACCTCATCCCAGTTAAACCTCATCCCAGTTAAATCTCTTCAAAGTTAAACCTCATCCCAGTTAAAACTCATTCCAGTTAAACCTCTTAATAGTTAAACCTCATCCCAGTTAAACCGCATCCCAGATAAACCTCTTCACAGTTAAACCTCATCCCAGTTAAACCTCATACCAGTTAAAACTTTTCACAGTTAAACCTCTTCACAGTTAAACCTCATCACAGTTAAAACTCTTCACAGTTAAACCTCATCCCAGTTAAACATCATCCCAGTTAAACCTCATCCCAGTTAAACATCTTCACAGTTAAACCTCTTCACAGTTAAACCTCATCCCAGTTAAACCTCATCCAAGTTAAACCTCATCACAGTTAAACCACTTCACAGTTAAACCTCTTCACGTTTAAACCTCTTCACAGTTAAACCTCATCCCAGTTAAACCTCTTCACAGTTAAACCTCATCCCAGTTAAACCTCATCCCAGTTAAACCTCATCCCAGTTAAACCACTTCAAAGTTAAACCGCATCCCAGTTAAACCTTATCCCAGTTAAACCTCTTCACAGTTAAACCTCTTCACCGTTAAACCTTATCCCAGTTAAACCTCTTCACAGTTAAACCTTATCCCAGTTAAAACTCTTTACAGTTAAACATCATCCCAGGTAAACCTCTTCAACGTTAAACCTAATCCCAGTTAAACCTCTTCACAGTTAAACCTCATCCCAGTTAAACCTCATCCCAGTTAAACCACATCCCACTTAAACCTCATCACAGTTAAACCTCATCCCAGTTAAACCTCATCACATTTAAACCTCTTCACAGTTAAAACTCTTCACGGTTAAACCTCTTCACAGTTAAACCTCATCACAGTTAATCCTCTTCACCGTTAAACCTCATCCCAGTTAAACCTCATCCCAGTTAAACCTCTTCACAGTTAAACCTCATCCCAGTTAAACCTCATCCTGGTTAAACCTCATCCCAGTTAAACCTCATCCCAGTTAAACCTCATCCCAGTTAAACCTCATCCCACTTAAACCTCTTCACAGTTAAACCTCATCCCAGTTAAACCTCATCCCAGTTAAACCTCTTCACAGTTAAACCTCATCCCAGTTAAACCTCATCCCAGTTAAACCTCATCCCAGTTAAACCTCTTCCCAGTTAAACCTCATCACAGTTAAACCTCATCACAGTTAAACCTCTTCACAGTTAAACCTCATCCCAGTTAAACCTCATCCCAGTTAAACCTCTTCACAGTTAAACCTCTTCACAGTTAAACGTCATCCCAGTTAAACCTCATCCCAGTTAAACCTCTTTACAGTTACACCTCATCCCAGTTAAAACTCTTCACAGTTAAACCTAATGCCAGTTAAACCTCTTCACAGTTAAACCTCATCCCAGTTAAACCTCATCACAGTTAAACCTCATCCCAGTTAAACCTCATCACAGTTCAACCTCTTCACGGTTAAACCTCTTCACAGTTAAACCTCATCCCAGTTAAACCTCTTCACAGTTAGGCCTTATCCCAGTTAAATCTCATCCCTGTTAAACCTCATCCCAGTTAAACCTCATCCCAGTTAAACCTCTTCACAGTTAAACCTCATCCCAGTTAAACCTCTTCAGAGTTAAACCTCATCCCAGTTAAACCTCTTTACAGTTAAACCTCATCCCAGTTAAACCTCATCCCAGTTAAACCTCATCCCAGTTAAACCTCTTCAAAGTTAAACCTCATCCCAGTTAACCCTTATCCCAGTTAAACCTCATCTCAGTTAAGCCTTATCCCAGTTAAACCTCATCCCAGTTAAACCTCATCACATTTAAACCTCTTCACAGTTAAACCTCTTCACGGTTAAAACTCTTCACGGTTAAACCTCAACCCAGTTAAACCTCTTTACAGTTACACCTCATCCCAGTTAAAACTCTTCACAGTTAAACCTAATGCCAGTTAAACCTCTTCACAGTAAAACTATTCACAGTTAAAACTCTTCACAGTTAAACCTCTTCACAGTTAAACCTTATCCCAGTTAAACCTCTTCACAGTTAAATCTCTTCACAGTTAAACCTCCTCACAGTTAAACCTCATCCCAGTTCAACCTCTTCACAGTTAAATCTCTTCACAGTTAAACCACTTCACAGTTAAACATCATCCCAGTTAAACCTCATCCCAGTTAAACCTCATCCCAGTTAAACCTCTTCACAGTTTAGCCTCATCCAGGTTAAAACTCTTCAGAGTTAAACCTCATCCCAGTTAAACCTTATCCCATTTAAACCTCTTCACAGTTAAGCCTTATCCCAGTTAAACCTCATCCCAGTTAAACCTCATCCAAGTTAAACCTCATCCTAGTTAAAACTCTTCACAGTTAAACCTCATCCCAGTTAAACCTCTTCAGAGTTAAACGTCATCCCAGTTAAAACTTTTCCCAGTTAAACCTCTTCACAGTTAAAACTCTTCACAGTTAAACCTTATCCCAGTTAAACCTCTTCACAGTTAATCCTTATCCCAGTTAAACCTCTTTACAGTTAAACCTCATCCCAGTTAAACCTCTTCACAGTTAAAACTCATCCCAGTTAAACCTTTTCACAGTTAAACCTCATCCCAGTTAAACCGCATCCCAGTTAAACCTCATCCCAGTTAAACCTCTTCAAAGTTAAACCTCATCCCAGTTAACCCTTATCCCAGTTAAACCTCTTCTCAGTTAAGCCTTATCCCAGTTAAACCTCATCCCAGTTAAACCTCATCCCAGTTAAATCTCTTCAAAGTTAAACCTCATCCCAGTTAAACCTCATCCCAGTTAAACCTCTTAATAGTTAAACCTCATCCCAGTTAAACCGCATCCCAGTTAAACCTCTTCACAGTTAAACCTCATCCCAGTTAAACCTCATACCAGTTAAAACTTTTCACAGTTAAACCTCTTCACAGTTAAACCTCATCCCAGTTAAAACTCTTCACAGTTAAACCTCATCCCAGTTAAACATCATCCCAGTTAAACCTCATCCCAGTTAAACCTCTTCACAGTTAAAACTGATCCCAGTTAAACCTCTTCACAGTTAAACCTCTTCACAGTTAAACCTCATCCCAGTTAAACCTCATCCCAGTTAAACCTCATCCAAGTTAAACCTCATCACAGTTAAACCACTTCACAGTTAAACCTCTTCACGTTTAAACCTCTTCACAGTTACACCTCATCCCAGTTAAACCTCTTCACAGTTAAACCTCATCCCAGTTAAACCTCATCCCAGTTAAACCTCATCCCAGTTAAACCACTTCAAAGTTAAACCGCATCCCAGTTAAACCTTATCCCAGTTAAACCTCTTCACAGTTAAACCTTATCCCAGTTAAAACTCTTTACAGTTAAACATCATCCCAGTTAAACCTCTTCAACGTTAAACCTAATCCCAGTTAAACCTCTTCACAGTTAATCCTCATCCCAGTTAAACCTCATCCCAGTTAAACAACATCCCATTTAAACCTCATCACAGTTAAACCTCATCCCAGTTAAACCTCATCACATTTAAACCTCTTCACAGTTAAACCTCTTCACGGTTAAACCTCTTCACAGTTAAACCTCATCACAGTTAATCCTCTTCACCGTTAAACCTCATCCCAGTTAAACCTCATCCCAGTTAAACCTCTTCACAGTTAAACCTCATCCCAGTTAAACCTCATCCTGGTTAAACCTCATCCCAGTTAAACCTCATCCCAGTTAAACCTCATCCCAGTTAAACCTCTTCACAGTCAAACCTCATCCCAGTTAAACCTCATCCCACTTAAACCTCTTCACAGTTAAACCTCATCCCAGTTAAACCTCATCCCAGTTAAACCTCTTCACAGTTAAACCTCATCCTAGTTAAACCTCATCCCAGTTAAACCTCATCCCAGTTAAACCGCTTCCCAGTTAAACCTCATCCCAGTTAAACCTCTTCACAGTTAAACCTCTTCACAGTTAAACCTCATCACAGTTAAACCTCATCCCAGTTAAACCTCATCCCAGTTAAACGTCATCCCAGTTAAACCTCTTCACAGTTAAACCTCATCCCAGTTAAACCTCTTCACAGTTAAACCTCATCCCAGTTAAACCTCATCCCAGTTAAACCTCATCCCACTTAAACCTCATCACATTTAAACCTCATCCCAGTTAAACCTCATCACATTTAAAACTCTTCACAGTTAAACCTCTTCACGGTTAAACCACTTCACAGTTAAACCTCATCCCAGTTAAACCTCTTCACAGTCAAACCTCATCCCAGTTAAACCTCATCCCAGTTAAACCTCTTCCCAGTTAAACCTCTTCACAGTTAAACCTCTTCACAGTTAAACCTCATCACAGTTAAACCTCATCCCAGTTAAACCTCTTCACAGTTAAACCTCATCCCAGTTATACCTCTTCAGAGTTAAACCTCATCCCAGTTAAACCTTATCCCAGTTAAACCTCTCCACAGTTAAACCTCTTCACAGTTAAACCTTATCCCAGTTAAACATCTTCACAGTTAAACCTTATCCCAGATAAACCTCTTTACATTTAAACCTCATCCCAGTTAAACCTCTTCAAAGTTAAACCTAATCCCAGTTAACCTCTTCACAGTTAAACCTCATCCCAGTTAAACCTCATCCCAGTTAAACCTCATCCCACTTAAACTTCATCCCAGTTAAAACACATCCAGTTAAACCTCATCCCAGTTAAAACTCTTCACAATTAAACGTCATCCCTGTTAAACCTCTTCCCAGTTAAACCTTATCCCAGTTAAATCTCTTCACAGTTAAACCTCTTCACAGTTAAACCTAATCCCAGTTAAACCTCATCCTGGTTAAACCTCATCCCAGTTAAACCAAATCCCAGTTAAACCTCATCCCAGTTAAACCTCTTCACAGTCAAACCTCATCCCAGTTAAACCTCATCCCAATTAAACCTCTTCACAGTTAAACCTCATCCCAGTTAAACCTCATCCCAGTTAAACCTCATCCCACTTAAACCTCATCCCAGTTAAACCTCTTCACAGTTAAACCTCTTCCCAGTTAAACCTCATCACAGTTAAACCTCATCACAGTTAAACCTCTTCACAGTTAAACCTCATCCCAGTTAAACCTCATCCCAGTTAAACCTCTTCACAGTTAAACCTCTTCACAGTTAAACGTCATCCCAGTTAAACCTCATCCCAGTTAAACCTCATCCCAGTCAAACCTCTTCACAGTTAAACCTTATCCCAGTTAAACCTCTTTACAGTTACACCTCATCCCAGTTAAAACTCTTCACAGTTAAACCTAATGCCAGTTAAACCTCTTCACAGTTAAACCTCATCCCAGTTAAACCTCATCACAGTTAAACCTCATCCCAGTTAAACCTCATCACAGTTCAACCTCTTCACGGTTAAACCTCTTCACAGTTAAACCTCATCCCAGTTAAACCTCTTCACAGTTAGGCCTTATCCCAGTTAAATCTCATCCCTGTTAAACCTCATCCCAGTTAAACCTCATCCCAGTTAAACCTCTTCACAGTTAAACCTCATCCCAGTTAAACCTCTTCAGAGTTAAACCTCATCCCAGTTAAACCTCTTTACAGTTAAACCTCATCCCAGTTAAACCTCATCCCAGTTAAACCTCATCCCAGTTAAACCTCTTCAAAGTTAAACCTCATCCCAGTTAACCCTTATCCCAGTTAAACCTCATCTCAGTTAAGCCTTATCCCAGTTAAACCTCATCCCAGTTAAACCTCATCACATTTAAACCTCTTCACAGTTAAACCTCTTCACGGTTAAAACTCTTCACGGTTAAACCTCAACCCAGTTAAACCTCTTTACAGTTACACCTCATCCCAGTTAAAACTCTTCACAGTTAAACCTAATGCCAGTTAAACCTCTTCACAGTAAAACTATTCACAGTTAAAACTCTTCACAGTTAAACCTCTTCACAGTTAAACCTTATCCCAGTTAAACCTCTTCACAGTTAAATCTCTTCACAGTTAAACCTCCTCACAGTTAAACCTCATCCCAGTTCAACCTCTTCACAGTTAAATCTCTTCACAGTTAAACCACTTCACAGTTAAACATCATCCCAGTTAAACCTCATCCCAGTTAAACCTCATCCCAGTTAAACCTCTTCACAGTTTAGCCTCATCCAGGTTAAAACTCTTCAGAGTTAAACCTCATCCCAGTTAAACCTTATCCCATTTAAACCTCTTCACAGTTAAGCCTTATCCCAGTTAAACCTCATCCCAGTTAAACCTCATCCAAGTTAAACCTCATCCTAGTTAAAACTCTTCACAGTTAAACCTCTTCCCAGTTAAACCTCTTCAGAGTTAAACGTCATCCCAGTTAAAACTTTTCCCAGTTAAACCTCTTCACAGTTAAACCTCTTCACAGTTAAACCTTATCCCAGTTAAACCTCTTCACAGTTAATCCTTATCCCAGTTAAACCTCTTTACAGTTAAACCTCATCCCAGTTAAACCTCTTCACAGTTAAAACTCATCCCAGTTAAACCTTTTCACAGTTAAACCTCATCCCAGTTAAACCGCATCCCAGTTAAACCTCATCCCAGTTAAACCTCTTCAAAGTTAAACCTCATCCCAGTTAACCCTTATCCCAGTTAAACCTCTTCTCAGTTAAGCCTTATCCCAGTTAAACCTCATCCCAGTTAAACCTCATCCCAGTTAAATCTCTTCAAAGTTAAACCTCATCCCAGTTAAACCTCATCCCAGTTAAACCTCTTAATAGTTAAACCTCATCCCATTTAAACCGCATCCCAGTTAAACCTCTTCACAGTTAAACCTCATCCCAGTTAAACCTCATACCAGTTAAAACTTTTCACAGTTAAACCTCTTCACAGTTAAACCTCATCCCAGTTAAAACTCTTCACAGTTAAACCTCATCCCAGTTAAACATCATCCCAGTTAAACCTCATCCCAGTTAAACCTCTTCACAGTTAAAACTGATCCCAGTTAAACCTCTTCACAGTTAAACCTCTTCACAGTTAAACCTCATCCCAGTTAAACCTCATCCCAGTTAAACCTCATCCAAGTTAAACCTCATCACTGTTAAACCACTTCACAGTTAAACCTCTTCACGTTTAAACCTCTTCACAGTTAAACCTCATCCCAGTTAAACCTCTTCACAGTTAAACCTCATCCCAGTTAAACCTCATCCCAGTTAAACCTCATCCCAGTTAAACCACTTCAAAGTTAAACCGCATCCCAGTTAAACCTTATCCCAGTTAAACCTCTTCACAGTTAAACCTTATCCCAGTTAAAACTCTTTACAGTTAAACATCATCCCAGTTAAACCTCTTCAACGTTAAACCTAATCCCAGTTAAACCTCTTCACAGTTAAACCTCATCCCAGTTAAACCTCATCCCAGTTAAACAACATCCCATTTAAACCTCATCACAGTTAAACCTCATCCCAGTTAAACCTCATCACATTTAAACCTCTTCACAGTTAAACCTCTTCACGGTTAAACCTCTTCACAGTTAAACCTCATCACAGTTAATCCTCTTCACCGTTAAACCTCATCCCAGTTAAACCTCATCCCAGTTAAACCTCTTCACAGTTAAACCTCATCCCAGTTAAACCTCATCCTGGTTAAACCTCATCCCAGTTAAACCTCATCCCAGTTAAACCTCATCCCAGTTAAACCTCTTCACAGTCAAACCTCATCCCAGTTAAACCTCATCCCACTTAAACCTCTTCACAGTTAAACCTCATCCCAGTTAAACCTCATCCCAGTTAAACCTCTTCACAGTTAAACCTCATCCTAGTTAAACCTCATCCCAGTTAAACCTCATCCCAGTTAAACCGCTTCCCAGTTAAACCTCATCCCAGTTAAACCTCTTCACAGTTAAACCTCTTCACAGTTAAACATCATCCCAGTTAAACCTCATCCCAGTTAAACCTCATCCCAGTTAAACCTCTTCACAGTTTAGCCTCATCCAGGTTAAAACTCTTCAGAGTTAAACCTCATCCCAGTTAAACCTTATCCCATTTAAACCTCTTCACAGTTAAGCCTTATCCCAGTTAAACCTCATCCCAGTTAAACCTCATCCAAGTTAAACCTCATCCTAGTTAAAACTCTTCACAGTTAAACCTCATCCCAGTTAAACCTCTTCAGAGTTAAACGTCATCCCAGTTAAAACTTTTCCCAGTTAAACCTCTTCACAGTTAAACCTCTTCACAGTTAAACCTTATCCCAGTTAAACCTCTTCACAGTTAATCCTTATCCCAGTTAAACCTCTTTACAGTTAAACCTCATCCCAGTTAAACCTCTTCACAGTTAAAACTCATCCCAGTTAAACCTTTTCACAGTTAAACCTCATCCCAGTTAAACCGCATCCCAGTTAAACCTCATCCCAGTTAAACCTCTTCAAAGTTAAACCTCATCCCAGTTAACCCTTATCACAGTTAAACCTCTTCTCAGTTAAGCCTTATCCCAGTTAAACCTCATCCCAGTTAAACCTCATCCCAGTTAAATCTCTTCAAAGTTAAACCTCATCCCAGTTAAACCTCATCCCAGTTAAACCTCTTAATAGTTAAACCTCATCCCAGTTAAACCGCATCCCAGTTAAACCTCTTCACAGTTAAACCTCATCCCAGTTAAACCTCATACCAGTTAAAACTTTTCACAGTTAAACCTCTTCACAGTTAAACCTCATCCCAGTTAAACATCATCCCCGTTAAACCTCATCCCAGTTAAACCTCTTCACAGTTAAAACTGATCCCAGTTAAACCTCTTCACAGTTAAACCTCTTCACAGTTAAACCTCATCCCAGTTAAACCTCATCCCAGTTAAACCTCATCCAAGTTAAACCTCATCACTGTTAAACCACTTCACAGTTAAACCTCTTCACGTTTAAACCTCTTCACAGTTAAACCTCATCCCAGTTAAACCTCTTCACAGTTAAACCTCATCCCAGTTAAACCTCATCCCAGTTAAACCTCATCCCAGTTAAACCACTTCAAAGTTAAACCGCATCCCAGTTAAACCTTATCCCAGTTAAACCTCTTCACAGTTAAACCTTATCCCAGTTAAAACTCTTTACAGTTAAACATCATCCCAGTTAAACCTCTTCAACGTTAAACCTAATCCCAGTTAAACCTCTTCACAGTTAAACCTCATCCCAGTTAAACCTCATCCCAGTTAAACAACATCCCATTTAAACCTCATCACAGTTAAACCTCATCCCAGTTAAACCTCATCACATTTAAACCTCTTCACAGTTAAACCTCTTCACGGTTAAACCTCTTCACAGTTAAACCTCATCACAGTTAATCCTCTTCACCGTTAAACCTCATCCCAGTTAAACCTCATCCCAGTTAAACCTCTTCACAGTTAAACCTCATCCCAGTTAAACCTCATCCTGGTTAAACCTCATCCCAGTTAAACCTCATCCCAGTTAAACCTCATCCCAGTTAAACCTCTTCACAGTCAAACCTCATCCCAGTTAAACCTCATCCCACTTAAACCTCTTCACAGTTAAACCTCATCCCAGTTAAACCTCATCCCAGTTAAACCTCTTCACAGTTAAACCTCATCCTAGTTAAACCTCATCCCAGTTAAACCTCATCCCAGTTAAACCGCTTCCCAGTTAAACCTCATCCCAGTTAAACCTCTTCACAGTTAAACCTCTTCACAGTTAAACCTCATCACAGTTAAACCTCATCCCAGTTAAACCTCATCCCAGTTAAACGTCATCCCAGTTAAACCTCTTCACAGTTAAACCTCATCCCAGTTAAACCTCTTCACAGTTAAACCTCATCCCAGTTAAACCTCATCCCAGTTAAACCTCATCCCACTTAAACCTCATCACATTTAAACCTCATCCCAGTTAAACCTCATCACATTTAAAACTCTTCACAGTTAAACCTCTTCACGGTTAAACCACTTCACAGTTAAACCTCATCCCAGTTAAACCTCTTCACAGTCAAACCTCATCCCAGTTAAACCTCATCCCAGTTAAACCTCTTCCCAGTTAAACCTCTTCACAGTTAAACCTCTTCACAGTTAAACCTCATCACAGTTAAACCTCATCCCAGTTAAACCTCTTCACAGTTAAACCTCATCCCAGTTATACCTCTTCAGAGTTAAACCTCATCCCAGTTAAACCTTATCCCAGTTAAACCTCTCCACAGTTAAACCTCTTCACAGTTAAACCTTATCCC
Organism: Carcharodon carcharias; assembly: GCF_017639515.1. Taxonomy (NCBI): domain Eukaryota; kingdom Metazoa; phylum Chordata; class Chondrichthyes; order Lamniformes; family Lamnidae; genus Carcharodon; species Carcharodon carcharias. Next base: position 147,595,329 of record NC_054478.1, on the reverse strand, counting down.
AGTTAAACATCTTCACAGTTAAACCTTATCCCAGATAAACCTCTTTACATTTAAACCTCATCCCAGTTAAACCTCTTCAAAGTTAAACCTAATCCCAGTTAACCTCTTCACAGTTAAACCTCATCCCAGTTAAACCTCATCCCAGTTAAACCTCATCCCACTTAAACTTCATCCCAGTTAAAACACATCCCAGTTAAACCTCATCCCAGTTAAAACTCTTCACAATTAAACGTCATCCCTGTTAAACCTCGTCCCAGTTAAACCTTATCCCAGTTAAATCTCTTCACAGTTAAACCTCTTCACAGTTAAACCTAATCCCAGTTAAACCTCATCCTGGTTAAACCTCATCCCAGTTAAACCAAATCCCAGTTAAACCTCATCCCAGTTAAACCTCTTCACAGTCAAACCTCATCCCAGTTAAACCTCATCCCAATTAAACCTCTTCACAGTTAAACCTCATCCCAGTTAAACCTCATCCCAGTTAAACCTCATCCCACTTAAACCTCATCCCAGTTAAACCTCTTCACAGTTAAACCTCTTCACAGTTAAACCTCATCACAGTTAAACCTCATCACAGTTAAAACCTCTTCACAGTTAAACCTCATCCCAGTTAAACCTCATCCCAGTTAAACCTCTTCACAGTTAAACGACATCCCAGTTAAACCTCATCCCAGTTAAACCTCATCCCAGTCAAACCTCTTCACAGTTAAACCTTATCCCAGTTAAACCTCTTTACAGTTACACCTCATCCCAGTTAAAACTCTTCACAGTTAAACCTAATGCCAGTTAAACCTCTTCACAGTTAAACCTCATCCCAGTTAAACCTCATCACAGTTCAACCTCTTCACGGTTAAACCTCTTCACAGTTAAACCTCATCCCAGTTAAACGTCTTCACAGTTAGGCCTTATCCCAGTTAAATCTCATCCCTGTTAAACCTCATCCCAGTTAAACCTCATCCCAGTTAAACCTCTTCACAGTTAAACCTCTTCACAGTTAAACCTTATCCCAGTTAAACCTCTTTATAATTAAACCTCATCCCAGTTAAACCTCTTTACAGTTAAACCTCATCCCAGTTAAACCTCTTCACAGTTAAACCTCATCCCAGTTAAACCTCATCCCAGTTAAACCTCATCCCACTTAAACCTCATCACATTTAAACCTCATCCCAGTTAAACCTCATCACATTTAAAACTCTTCACAGTTAAACCTCTTCACGGTTAAACCACTTCACAGTTAAAACTCATCCCAGTTAATCCTCTTCACAGTTAAACCTCATCCCAGTTAAACCTTTCCCAGTTAAACCTCTTCACAGTTAAACCTCATGCCAGTTAAACCTCATCCCGGTTAAACCTCATCCCAGTTAAACCTCTTCAAAGTTAAACCTCATCCCAGTTAAACGTCATCCCAGTTAAACCTCTTCACAGTTAAACCTCATCCCAGTTAAACTATTCACAGTTAAACCTCATCCCAGTTTAACCTCTTCACAGTTAAACCTCATCCCAGTTAAACCTCTTCATAGTTAAACTTCATCCCAGTTAAACCTCATCCCAGTTAAACCTCATCCCAGTTAAACCTCTTCACAGTTAAACCTCATCCCAGTTAAACCTCATCCCATTTAAACCTCATCCCAGTTAAAGCTCATCACAGTTAAACCTCATCCCAGTTAAACCTCATCACATTTAAACCTCTTCACAGTTAAACCTCTTCACGGTTAAAACTCTTCACGGTTAAACCTCAACCCAGTTAAACCTCTTTACAGTTACACCTCATCCCAGTTAAAACTCTTCACAGTTAAACCTAATGCCAGTTAAACCTCTTCACAGTAAAACTATTCACAGTTAAAACTCTTCACAGTTAAACCTCTTCACAGTTAACCCTTATCCCAGTTAAACCTCTTCACAGTTAAATCTCTTCACAGTTAAACCTCCTCACAGTTAAACCTCATCCCAGTTCAACCTCTTCACAGTTAAATCTCTTCACAGTTAAACCACTTCACAGTTAAACATCATCCAGGTTATACCTCATCCCAGTTAAACCTCATCCCAGTTAAACCTCTTCACAGTTTAGCCTCATCCAGGTTAAAACTCTTCAGAGTTAAACCTCATCCCAGTTAAACCTTATCCCAGTTAAACCTCTTCACAGTTAAGCCTTATCCCAGTTAAACCTCATCCCAGTTAAACCTCATCCAAGTTAAACCTCATCCTAGTTAAAACTCTTCACAGTTAAACCTCATCCCAGTTAAACATCTTCAGAGTTAAACGTCATCCCAGTTAAAACTTTTCCCAGTTAAACCTCTTCACAGTTAAACCTCTTCACGGTTAAACCTTATCCCAGTTAAACCTCTTCACAGTTAATCCTTATCCCAGTTAAACCTCTTTACAGTTAAACCTCATCCCTGTTAAACCTCTTCACAGTTAAAACTCATCCCAGTTAAACCTTTTCACAGTTAAACCTCATCCCAGTTAAACCGCATCCCAGTTAAACCTCATCCCAGTTAAACCTCTTCAAAGTTAAACCTCATCCCAGTTAACCCTTATCCCAGTTAAACCTCTTCTCAGTTAAGCCTTATCCCAGTTAAACCTCATCCCAGTTAAACCTCATCCCAGTTAAATCTCTTCAAAGTTAAACCTCATCCCAGTTAAACCTCATTCCAGTTAAACCTCTTAATAGTTAAACCTCATCCCAGTTAAACCTCATCCCAGTTAAACCTCTTCACAGTTAAACGACATCCCAGTTAAACCTCATCCCAGTTAAACCTCATCCCAGTCAAACCTCTTCACAGTTAAACCTTATCCCAGTTAAACCTCTTTACAGTTACACCTCATCCCAGTTAAAACTCTTCACAGTTAAACCTAATGCCAGTTAAACCTCTTCACAGTTAAACCTCATCCCAGTTAAACCTCATCACAGTTCAACCTCTTCACGGTTAAACCTCTTCACAGTTAAACCTCATCCCAGTTAAACGTCTTCACAGTTAGGCCTTATCCCAGTTAAATCTCATCCCTGTTAAACCTCATCCCAGTTAAACCTCATCCCAGTTAAACCTCTTCACAGTTAAACCTCTTCACAGTTAAACCTTATCCCAGTTAAACCTCTTTACAATTAAACCTCATCCCAGTTAAACCTCTTTACAGTTAAACCTCATCCCAGTTAAACCTCTTCACAGTTAAACCTCATCCCAGTTAAACCTCATCCCAGTTAAACCTCATCCCACTTAAACCTCATCACATTTAAACCTCATCCCAGTTAAACCTCATCACATTTAAAACTCTTCACAGTTAAACCTCTTCACGGTTAAACCACTTCACAGTTAAAACTCATCCCAGTTAATCCTCTTCACAGTTAAACCTCATCCCAGTTAAACCTTTCCCAGTTAAACCTCTTCACAGTTAAACCTCATGCCAGTTAAACCTCATCCCGGTTAGACCTCATCCCAGTTAAACCTCTTCAAAGTTAAACCTCATCCCAGTTAAACGTCATCCCAGTTAAACCTCTTCACAGTTAAACCTCATCCCAGTTAAACTATTCACAGTTAAACCTCATCCCAGTTTAACCTCTTCACAGTTAAACCTCATCCCAGTTAAACCTCTTCATAGTTAAACTTCATCCCAGTTAAACCTCATCCCAGTTAAACCTCATCCCAGTTAAACCTCTTCACAGTTAAACCTCATCCCAGTTAAACCTCATCCCATTTAAACCTCATCCCAGTTAAAGCTCATCACAGTTAAACCTCATCCCAGTTAAACCTCATCACATTTAAACCTCTTCACAGTTAAACCTCTTCACGGTTAAAACTCTTCACGGTTAAACCTCAACCCAGTTAAACCTCTTTACAGTTACACCTCATCCCAGTTAAAACTCTTCACAGTTAAACCTAATGCCAGTTAAACCTCTTCACAGTAAAACTATTCACAGTTAAAACTCTTCACAGTTAAACCTCTTCACAGTTAAACCTTATCCCAGTTAAACCTCTTCACAGTTAAATCTCTTCACAGTTAAACCTCCTCACAGTTAAACCTCATCCCAGTTCAACCTCTTCACAGTTAAATCTCTTCACAGTTAAACCACTTCACAGTTAAACATCATCCAGGTTATACCTCATCCCAGTTAAACCTCATCCCAGTTAAACCTCTTCACAGTTTAGCCTCATCCAGGTTAAAACTCTTCAGAGTTAAACCTCATCCCAGTTAAACCTTATCCCAGTTAAACCTCTTCACAGTTAAGCCTTATCCCAGTTAAACCTCATCCCAGTTAAACCTCATCCAAGTTAAACCTCATCCTAGTTAAAACTCTTCACAGTTAAACCTCATCCCAGTTAAACATCTTCAGAGTTAAACGTCATCCCAGTTAAAACTTTTCCCAGTTAAACCTCTTCACAGTTAAACCTCTTCACGGTTGAACCTTATCCCAGTTAAACCTCTTCACAGTTAATCCTTATCCCAGTTAAACCTCTTTACAGTTAAACCTCATCCCAGTTAAACCTCTTCACAGTTAAAACTCATCCCAGTTAAACCTTTTCACAGTTAAACCTCATCCCAGTTAAACCGCATCCCAGTTAAACCTCATCCCAGTTAAACCTCTTCAAAGTTAAACCTCATCCCAGTTAACCCTTATCCCAGTTAAACCTCTTCTCAGTTAAGCCTTATCCCAGTTAAACCTCATCCCAGTTAAACCTCATCCCAGTTAAATCTCTTCAAAGTTAAACCTCATCCCAGTTAAACCTCATTCCAGTTAAACCTCTTAATAGTTAAACCTCATCCCAGTTAAACCGCATCCCCGATAAACCTCTTCACAGTTAAACCTCATCCCAGTTAAACCTCATACCAGTTAAAACTTTTCACAGTTAAACCTCTTCACAGTTAAACCTCATCACAGTTAAAACTCTTCACAGTTAAACCTCATCCCAGTTAAACATCATCCCAGTTAAACCTCATCCCAGTTAAACATCTTCACAGTTAAACCTCTTCACAGTTAAACCTCATCCCAGTTAAACCTCATCCAAGTTAAACCTCATCACAGTTAAACCACTTCACAGTTAAACTTCTTCACGTTTAAACCTCTTCACAGTTAAACCTCATCCCAGTTAAACCTCTTCACAGTTAAACCTCATCCCAGTTAAACCTCATCCCAGTTAAACCTCATCCCAGTTAAACCACTTCAAAGTTAAACCGCATCCCAGTTAAACCTTATCCCAGTTAAACCTCTTCACAGTTAAACCTCTTCACCGTTAAACCTTATCCCAGTTAAACCTCTTCACAGTTAAACCTTATCCCAGTTAAAATTCTTTACAGTTAAACATCATCCCAGGTAAACCTCTTCAACGTTAAACCTAATCCCAGTTAAACCTCTTCACAGTTAAACCTCATCCCAGTTAAACCTCATCCCAGTTAAACCACATCCCACTTAAACCTCATCACAGTTAAACCTCATCCCAGTTAAACCTCATCACATTTAAACCTCTTCACAGTTAAAACTCTTCACGGTTAAACCTCTTCACAGTTAAACCTCATCACAGTTAATCCTCTTCACCGTTAAACCTCATCCCAGTTAAACCTCATCCCAGTTAAACCTCTTCACAGTTAAACCTCATCCCAGTTAAACCTCATCCTGGTTAAACCTCATCCCAGTTAAACCTCATCCCAGTTAAACCTCATCCCAGTTAAACCTCTTCACAGTCAAACCTCATCCCAGTTAAACCTCATCCCACTTAAACCTCTTCACAGTTAAACCTCATCCCAGTTAAACCTCATCCCAGTTAAACCTCTTCACAGTTAAACCTCATCCCAGTTAAACCTCATCCCAGTTAAACCTCATCCCAGTTAAACCTCTTCCCAGTTAAACCTCATCACAGTTAAACCTCATCACAGTTAAACCTCTTCACAGTTAAACCTCATCCCAGTTAAACCTCATCCCAGTTAAAACTCATCCCAGTTAAACCTCTTCACAGTTAAACCTCTTCACAGTTAAACGTCATCCCAGTTAAACCTCATCCCAGTTAAACCTCATCCCAGTCAAACCTCTTCACAGATAAACCTTATCCCAGTTAAACCTCTTTACAGTTACACCTCATCCCATTTAAAACTCTTCACAGTTAAACCTAATGCCAGTTAAACCTCTTCACAGTTAAACCTCATCCCAGTTAAACCTCATCACAGTTAAACCTCATCCCAGTTAAACCTCATCACAGTTCAACCTCTTCACGGTTAAACCTCTTCACAGTTAAACCTCATCCCAGTTAAACCTCTTCACAGTTAGGCCTTATCCCAGTTAAATCTCATCCCTGTTAAACCTCATCCCAGTTAAACCTCATCCCAGTTAAACCTCTTCACAGTTAAACCTCATCCCAGTTAAACCTCTTCAGAGTTAAACCTCATCCCAGTTAAACCTTATCCCAGTTAAACCTCTTCACAGTTAAACCTCTTTACAGTTAAACCTCATCCCAGTTAAACCTCTTTACAGTTAAACCTCATCCCAGTTAAACCTCATCCCAGTTAAACCTCATCCCAGTTAAACCTTTTCAAAGTTAAACCTCATCCCAGTTAACCCTTATCCCAGTTAAACCTCATCTCAGTTAAGCCTTATCCCAGTTAAACCTCATCCCAGTTAAACCTCATCACATTTAAACCTCTTCACAGTTAAACCTCTTCACGGTTAAAACTCTTCACGGTTAAACCTCAACCCAGTTAAACCTCTTTACAGTTACACCTCATCCCAGTTAAAACTCTTCACAGTTAAACCTAATGCCAGTTAAACCTCTTCACAGTAAAACTATTCACAGTTAAAACTCTTCACAGTTAAACCTCTTCACAGTTAAACCTTATCCCAGTTAAACCTCTTCACAGTTAAATCTCTTCACAGTTAAACCTCCTCACAGTTAAACCTCATCCCAGTTCAACCTCTTCACAGTTAAATCTCTTCACAGTTAAACCACTTCACAGTTAAACATCATCCCAGTTAAACCTCATCCCAGTTAAACCTCATCCCAGTTAAACCTCTTCACAGTTTAGCCTCATCCAGGTTAAAACTCTTCAGAGTTAAACCTCATCCCAGTTAAACCTTATCCCATTTAAACCTCTTCACAGTTAAGCCTTATCCCAGTTAAACCTCATCCCAGTTAAACCTCATCCAAGTTAAACCTCATCCTAGTTAAAACTCTTCACAGTTAAACCTCATCCCAGTTAAACCTCTTCAGAGTTAAACGTCATCCCAGTTAAAACTTTTCCCAGTTAAACCTCTTCACAGTTAAACCTCTTCACAGTTAAACCTTATCCCAGTTAAACCTCTTCACAGTTAATCCTTATCCCAGTTAAACCTCTTTACAGTTAAACCTCATCCCAGTTAAACCTCTTCACAGTTAAAACTCATCCCAGTTAAACCTTTTCACAGTTAAACCTCATCCCAGTTAAACCGCATCCCAGTTAAACCTCATCCCAGTTAAACCTCTTCAAAGTTAAACCTCATCCCAGTTAACCCTTATCCCAGCTAAACCTCTTCTCAGTTAAGCCTTATCCCAGTTAAACCTCATCCCAGTTAAACCTCATCCCAGTTAAATCTCTTCAAAGTTAAACCTCATCCCAGTTAAACCTCATCCCAGTTAAACCTCTTAATAGTTAAACCTCATCCCAGTTAAACCGCATCCCAGTTAAACCTCTTCACAGTTAAACCTCATCCCAGTTAAACCTCATACCAGTTAAAACTTTTCACAGTTAAACCTCTTCACAGTTAAACCTCATCCCAGTTAAAACTCTTCACAGTTAAACCTCATCCCAGTTAAACATCATCCCAGTTAAACCTCATCCCAGTTAAACCTCTTCACAGTTAAAACTGATCCCAGTTAAACCTCTTCACAGTTAAACCTCTTCACAGTTAAACCTCATCCCAGTTAAACCTCATCCCAGTTAAACCTCATCCAAGTTAAACCTCATCACAGTTAAACCACTTCACAGTTAAACCTCTTCACGTTTAAACCTCTTCACAGTTAAACCTCATCCCAGTTAAACCTCTTCACAGTTAAACCTCATCCCAGTTAAACCTCATCCCAGTTAAACCTCATCCCAGTTAAACCACTTCAAAGTTAAACCGCATCCCAGTTAAACCTTATCCCAGTTAAACCTCTTCACAGTTAAACCTTATCCCAGTTAAAACTCTTTACAGTTAAACATCATCCCAGTTAAACCTCTTCAACGTTAAACCTAATCCCAGTTAAACCTCTTCACAGTTAAACCTCATCCCAGTTAAACCTCATCCCAGTTAAACAACATCCCATTTAAACCTCATCACAGTTAAACCTCATCCCAGTTAAACCTCATCACATTTAAACCTCTTCACAGTTAAACCTCTTCACGGTTAAACCTCTTCACAGTTAAACCTCATCACAGTTAATCCTCTTCACCGTTAAACCTCATCCCAGTTAAACCTCATCCCAGTTAAACCTCTTCACAGTTAAACCTCATCCCAGTTAAACCTCATCCTGGTTAAACCTCATCCCAGTTAAACCTCATCCCAGTTAAACCTCATCCCAGTTAAACCTCTTCACAGTCAAACCTCATCCCAGTTAAACCTCATCCCACTTAAACCTCTTCACAGTTAAACCTCATCCCAGTTAAACCTCATCCCAGTTAAACCTCTTCACAGTTAAACCTCATCCTAGTTAAACCTCATCCCAGTTAAACCTCATCCCAGTTAAACCGCTTCCCAGTTAAACCTCATCCCAGTTAAACCTCTTCACAGTTAAACCTCTTCACAGTTAAACCTCATCACAGTTAAACCTCATCCCAGTTAAACCTCATCCCAGTTAAAACTCATCCCAGTTAAACCTCTTCACAGTTAAACCTCTTCACAGTTAAACGTCATCCCAGTTAAACCTCATCCCAGTTAAACCTCATCCCAGTCAAACCTCTTCACAGTTAAACCTTATCCCAGTTAAACCTCTTTACAGTTACACCTCATCCCAGTTAAAACTCTTCACAGTTAAACCTAATGCCAGTTAAACCTCTTCACAGTTAAACCTCATCCCAGTTAAACCTCATCACAGTTAAACCTCATCCCAGTTAAACCTCATCACAGTTCAACCTCTTCACGGTTAAACCTCTTCACAGTTAAACCTCATCCCAATTAAACCACTTCACAGTTAGGCCTTATCCCAGTTAAATCTCATCCCTGTTAAACCTCATCCCAGTTAAACCTCATCCCAGTTAAACCTCTTCACAGTTAAACCTCATCCCAGTTAAACCTCTTCAGAGTTAAACCTCATCCCAGTTAAACCTTATCCCAGTTAAACCTCTTCACAGTTAAACCTCTTTACAGTTAAACCTCATCCCAGTTAAACCTCATCCCAGTTAAACCTCATCCCAGTTAAACCTCTTCAAAGTTAAACCTCATCCCAGTTAACCCTTATCCCAGTTAAACCTCATCTCAGTTAAGCCTTATCCCAGTTAAACCTCATCCCAGTTAAACCTCATCCCAGTTAAACCTCTTCACATTTAAACCTCATCCCAGTTAAACCACTTCAGAGTTAAAACTCATCCCAGTTAAACCTTATCCCAGTTAAACATCTTCACAGTTAAACCTTATCCCAGTTAAACCTCTTCACAGTTAAACCTTATCCCAGTTAAACATCTTTACAGTTAAACCTCATCCCAGTTAAACCTCTTCACAGTTAAACCTAATCCCATTTAAACCTCTTCACAGTTAAGCCTCGTCCCAGTTAAATGTCATCCCAGTTAAAACTCATCCCAGTTAAACCTCATCACAGTTAAACCTCATCCCAGTTAATCCTCATCACAGTTAAACCTCTTCACGGTTAAACCTCTTAACGGTTAAACCTCTTCACAGTTAAAGCTCATCCCTGTTAAACCTCTTCACAGTTAAACCTCATCCCAGTTAAACCTCATCCCAGTTAAACCTCTTCACAGTTAAACCTCATCCCAGTTAAACCTCATCCCAGTTAAACCTCATCCCGGTTAAACCTCATCCCAGTTAAATCTCTTCAAAGTTAAACCTCATCCCAGTTAAACCTCATCCCAGTTAAACCTCTTCACAGTTAAACCTCATCCCAGTTAAACCTCATCCCAGTTAAACCTCATCCCAGTTAAACCTCTTCCCAGTTAAACCTCATCCCAGTTAAACCTCTTCACAGTTAAACCTCTTCACAGTTAAACCTCATCACAGTTAAACCTCATCACAGTTAAACCTCTTCACAGTTAAACCTCATCCCAGTTAAACCTCATCCCAGTTAAAACTCATCCCAGTTAAACCTCTTCACAGTTAAACCTCTTCACAGTTAAACCTCATCCCAGTTAAACCTCATTCCAGTCAAACCTCTTCACAGTTAAACCTTATCCCAGTTAAACCTCTTTACAGTTACACCTCATCCCAGTTAAAACTCTTCACAGTTAAACCTAATGCCATTTAAACCTCTTCACAGTTAAACCTCATCCCAGTTAAACCTCATCACAGTTAAACCTCATCCCAGTTAAACCTCATCACAGTTCAACCTCTTCACGGTTAAACCTCTTCACAGTTAAACCTCATCCCAGTTAAACCTCTTCACAGTTAGGCCTTATCCCAGTTAAATCTCATCCCTGTTAAACCTCATCACAGTTAAACCTCATCCCAGTTAAACCTCTTCACAGTTAAACCTCATCCCAGTTAAACCTCTTCAGAGTTAAACCTCATCCCAGTTAAACCTTATCCCAGTTAAACCTCTTCACAGTTAAACCTCTTTACAGTTAAACCTCATCCCAGTTAAACCTCTTCATAGTTAAACCTAATCCCATTTAAACCTCTTCACAGTTAAGCCTCGTCCCAGTTAAATGTCATCCCAGTTAAAACTCATCCCAGTTAAAACTCATCACAGATAAACCTCATCCCAGTTAATCCTCATCACAGTTAAACCTCTTCACGGTTAAACCTCTTAACGGTTAAACCTCTTCACAGTTAAAGCTCATCCCTGTTAAACCTCTTCACAGTTAAACCTCATCCCAGTTAAACCTCATCCCAGTTAAACCTCTTCACAGTTAAACCTCATCCCAGTTAAACCTCATCCCGGTTAAACCTCATCCCAGTTAAATCTCTTCAAAGTTAAACCTCATCCCAGTTAAACCTCATCCCAGTTAAACCTCTTAACAGTTAAACCTCATCCCAGTTAAACCTCATCCCAGTTAAACCTCTTCACAGTTAAACCTCATCTAAGTTAAACCTCATACCAGTTAAAACTTTTCACAGTTAAACCTCTTCACAGTTAAACCTCATCCCAGTTAAAACTCTTCACAGTTAAACCTCATCCCAGTTAAACCTCATCCCAGTTAAAACTCATCCCAGTTAAACCTCTTCACAGTTAAACCTGATCCCAGTTAAACCTCTTCACAGTTAAACATCTTCACAGTTAAACCTCAGCCCAGTTAAACATCATCCCAGTTAAACCTCATCCAAGTTAAACCTCATCACAGTTAAACCACTTCACATTTAAACCTCTTCACGTTTAAAACTCTTCACAGTTAAACCTCATCCCAGTTAAACCTCTTCACAGTTAAACCTTATCCCAGTAAAACCTCATCCCAGTTAAACCTCATCCCAGTTAAACCACTTCAAAGTTAAACCGCATCCCAGTTAAACCTTATCCCAGTTAAACCTCTTCACAGTTAAACCTCTTCACCGTTAAACCTTATCCCAGTTAAACCTCTTCACAGTTAAACCTTATCCCAGTTAAACCTCTTTACAGTTAAACCTCATCCCAGTTAAACCTCATCCCAGTTAAACCTCATCCGACTTAAACCTCATCACAGTTAAACCTCATCGCAGTTAAACCTCATCACATTTAAAGCTCTTCACAGTTAAACCTCTTCACGGTTAAACCTCTTCACAGTTAAACCTCATCCCAGTTAATCCTCTTCACCGTTAAACCTCATCCCAGTTAAACCTCATCCCAGTTAAACCTCTTCACAGTTAAACCTCATCCCAGTTAAAACTCATCCCGGTTAAACCTCATCCCAGTTAAACCTCTTCAAAGTTAAACCTCATCCCAGTTCAACGTCATCCCAGTTAAACCTCTTCACAGTTAAACCTCATCCCAGTTAAACCTCTTCACAGTTAAACCTCATCCCAGTTAAACCTCATCCCAGTTAAACCTCATCCCATTTAAACCTCATCCCAGTTAAAGCTCATCACAGTTAAACCTCATCCCAGTTAAACCTCATCCCTGTTAAACCTATTCACAATTAAACTTCATCCCAGTTAAACCTCATCCCAGTTAAACCTCATCCCGGTTAAACCTCATCCCAGTTAAATCTCTTCAAAGTTAAACCTCATCCCAGTTAAACCTCATCCCAGTTAAACCTCTTAACAGTTAAACCTCATCCCAGTTAAACCTCATCCCAGTTAAACCTCTTCACAGTTAAACCTCTTCCCAGTTAAACCTCATACCAGTTAAAACTCATCGCAGTTAAACCTCTTCACAGTTAAACCTGATCCCAGTTAAAACTATTCACAGTTAAACCTCTTCACAGTTAAACTTCATCCCAGTTAAACCTCATCCCAGTTAAACCTCATCCAAGTTAAACCTCATCACAGTTAAACCACTTCACAGTTAAACCTCTTCACGTTTAAACCTCTTCACAGTTAAACCTTATCCCAGTTAAACCTCTTCACAGTTAAACCTTATCCCAGTTAAACCTCTTTACAGTTAAACCTCATCCCAGTTAAACCTCTTCAACGTTAAACCTAATCCCAGTTAAACCTCTTCACAGTTAAACCTCATCCCAGTTAAAACTCATCCCAGTTAAACCTCATCCCACTTAAACCTCATCACAGTTAAACCTCATCCCAGTTAAACCTCATCACATTTAAACCTCTTCACAGTTAAACCTCTTCACGGTTAAACCTCTTCACAGTTAAACCTCATCCCAGTTAATCCTCTTCACCGTTAAACTTCATCCCAGTTAAACCTCATCCCAGTTAAACCTCTTCACAGTTAAACCTCATCCCAGTTAAAACTCATCCCGGTTAAACCTCATCCCAGTTAAACCTCTTCAAAGTTAAACCTCATCCCAGTTAAACGTCATCCCAGTTAAACCTCTTCACAGTTAAACCTCATCCCAGTTAAACCTCTTCACAGTTAAACCTCATCCCAGTTAAACCTCATTCCAGTTAAACCTATTCACAGTTAAACCTCTTCACAGTTAAACCTCATCCCAGTTAAACCTCATTCCAGTTAAACCTATTCACAGTTAAACCTCTTCACAGTTAAACCTCATCCCAGTTAAGCCTCATCCCAGTTAAACCTCATCCCAGTTAAATCTCGTCCCAGTTAAACCTCATCCCAGTTAATCCTCTTTACAGTTAAACCTCTTCACAGTTAACCCTCATCACAGTTTAACCTCATCCCAGTTAAACCTCTTCACAGTTAAACCTCATCCCAGTTATACCTCTTCAGAGTTAAAACTCATCCCAGTTAAACCTTATCCCAGTTAAACCTCTTCAAAGTTAAACCTCTTCACAGTTAAACCTTATCCCAGTTAAACCTCTTCACCGTTAAACCTTATCCCAGTTAAACCTCTTTACAGTTAAACCTCATCCCAGTTAAACCTCTACAACGTTAAACATAATCCCAGTTAAACCTCTTCACAGTTAAACCTCATCCCAGTTAAACCTCATCCCAGTTAAACCTCATCCCACTTAAACCTCATCACAGTTAAACCTCATCCCAGTTAAACCTCATCACAGTTAAACCTCTTCACGGTTAAACCTCTTCACAGTTAAACCTCATCCCAGTTAATCCTCTTCACCGTTAAACCTCATCCCAGTTAAACCTCATCCCAGTTAAACCTCTTCACAGTTAAACCTCATCCCAGTTAAAACTCATCCCGGTTAAACCTCATCCCAGTTAAACCTCTTCAAAGTTTAACCTCATCCCAGTTAAACGTCATCCCAGTTAAACCTCTTCACAGTTAAACCTCATCCCAGTTAAACCTCTTCACAATTAAACCTCATCCCAGTTAAACCTCATCCCAGTTAAACCTCTTCACAGTTAAACCTCATCCCAGTTAAACCTCATCCCAGTTAAATCTCTTCCCAGTTAAACCTCATCCAAGTTAAACCTCATCCCAGTTAAACCTCATCACATTTAAACCTCTTCACAGTTAAACCTCTTCACGGTTAAACCTCTTCACGGTTAAACCTCATCCCAGTTAAACCTCATCCCAGTTAAAACTCTTCACAGTTAAACCTCATCACAGTTATACCTCTTCACACTTAAACCTCATTCCAGTTAAACCTCTGCACAGTTAAATCTCTTCACAGTTAAAACTCTTCACAGTTAAACCTCTTCACAGTTAAACCTCAAACCCAGTTAAACCTCTTCACAGTTAAATCTCTTCACAGTTAAACCTCCTCACAGTTAAACCTCATCCCAGTTAAACCTCTTCACAGTTAAATCTCTTCACAGTTAAACCACTTCACAGTTAAACATCATCCCAGTTAAACCTCATCCCAGTTAAACCTTATCCCAGTTAAACCTCTTCACAGTTAAGCCTTATCCCAGTTAAACCTCATCCCAGTTAAACCTCATCCCAGTTAAACCTCATCCCAGTTAAACCTCTTCACAGTTAAACATCATCCCAGTTAAACCTCTTCAGAGTTAAACCTCATCCCAGTTAAACCTTATCCCAGTTAAACCTCTTCACAGTTAAACCTCTTCACAGTTAAACCTTATCCCAGTTAAACCTCTTCACAGTTAAACCTTATCCCAGTTAAACCTATTCACAGTTAAACCTCTTCGCTGTTAAACCTCTTCACAGTTAACCTCTTCACGGTTAAACCTCTTCACAGTTAAACCTCACCCCAGTTAAACCTCTTCAGAGTTAAACGTCATCCCAGTTAAACCTTATCCCAGTTAAACCTCTTCACAGTTAAACCTCTTCACAGTTAAAACTTATCCCAGTTAAACCTCTTCACAGTTAAACCTTATCCCAGTTAAACCTCTTTACAGTTAAACCTCATCCCAGTTAAACCTCTTCACAGTTAAACCTCCTCCCAGTTAAACCTTTTCACAGTTAAACCTCATCCCAGTTAAACCTCATCCCAGTTAAACCTCATCCCAGTTAAACCTCTTCAAAGTTAAACCTCATCCCAGTTAACCCTTATCCCAGTTAAACCTCTTCTCATTTAAGCCTTATCCCAGTTAAACCTCATCCCAGTTAAACCTCATCCCAGTTAAACCTCTTCACAGTTAAACCTCATCTCAGTTAAACCTCTTCAGAGTTAAACCTCATCCCAGTTAAACCTTATCCCAGTTAAACATCTTCACAGTTAAACCTCTTCACAGTTAAAACTCTTCCCAGTTAAACCTCTTCACAGTTAAACCTTATTCCAGTTAAAGCTCTTTACAGTTAAACCTCATCCCAGTTAAACCTCTTCACAGTTAAACCTAATCCCATTTAAACCTCTTCACAGTTAAACTTCGTCCCAGTTAAACGTCATCCCAGTTAAAACTCATCCCAGTTAAACCTCATCACATTTAAAGCTCATCCCAGTTAATCCTCATCACAGTTAAACCTCTTCACGGTTAAACCTCTTAACGGTTAAACCTCTTCACCGTTAAACCACATCCCAGTTAAACCTCTTCACAGTTAAACCTCATCCCAGTTAAACCTCATCCCAGTTAAACCTCATCCCTGTTAAACCTCATCCCGGTTAAACCTCATCCCAGTTAAATCTCTTCAAAGTTAAAACTCATCCCAGTTAAACCTCATCCCAGTTAAACCTCTTTAGAGTTAAACCTCATCCCAGTTAAACCTCATCCCAGTTAAACCTCATCCCAGTTAAAACTTTTCACAGTTAAACCTCTTCACAGTTAAACCTCATCCCAGTTAAACCTCATCCCAGTTAAAACTTTTCACAGTTAAACCTCTTCACAGTTAAACCTCATCCCAGTTAAATCTCTTCACATTTAAACCTCATCCCAGTTAAAACTCATCCCAGTTAAAACTCATCCCAGTTAAACCTCTTCACAGTTAAGCCTGATCCCAGTTTAACCTCTTCACAGTTAAACCTCTTCACAGTTAAACCTCATCCCAGTTAAACCTCATCCCAGTTAAACCTCATCCAAGTTAAACCTCTTCACAGTTAAAACTATTTCACGTTTAAACCTCTTCACAGTTAACCCTCATCCCAGTTAAATCTCTTCACAGTTAAACCTCAACCCAGTTAAACCTTATCCCAGTTAAACCTCTTCACAGTTAAGGCTTATCCCAGTTAAACCTTATCCCAGTTAAACCTCTTCACAGTTAAGGCTTATCCCAGTTTAACCTCATCCCAGTTAAACCTCATCCCAATTAAACCTCATCCCAGTTAAACCTCTTCACAATTAAACCTCATCCCAGTTAAACCTCATCCCAGTTAAACCTTATCCCAGTTAAACCTCTTTACAGTTAAACCTCATCCCAGTTAAACCTTATCCCTGTTAAACCTCTTCACAGTTAAACCTCATCCCAGTTAAACCTCATCCCAGTTAAACCTCATCACAGTTAAACCTCATCCCAGTTAAACCTCATCACTGTTAAACCTCATCCCAGTTAAACCTCATCCCAGTTAAACCTCTTCACAGTTAAACCTCATCCCAGTTAAACCTCATCCTGGTTAAACCTCATCCCAGTTAAACCTCATCCCAGTTAAACCGCTTCACAGTCAAACCTCATCCCAGTTAAACCTCATCCCAGTTAAACCTCTTCACAGTCAAACCTCATCCCAGTTAAACCTCATCCCAGTTAAACCTCTTCCCAGTTAAACCTCTTCACAGTTAAACCTCTTCACAGTTAAACCTCATCACAGTTAAACCTCATCCCAGTTAAACCTCTTCACAGTTAAACCTCATCCCAGTTATACCTCTTCAGAGTTAAACCTCATCCCAGTTAAACCTGATCCCAGTTAAACGTCTTCACAGTTAAACCTCTTCACAGTTAAACCTTATCCCAGTTAAACCTCTTCACAGTTAAACCTTATCCCAGTTAAACCTCTTTACATTTAAACCTCATCCCAGTTAAACCTCTTCAAAGTTAAACCTAATCCCAGTTAACCTCTTCACAGTTAACCCTCATCCCAGTTAAACCTCATCCCAGTTAAACCTCATCCCACTTAAACCTCATCACAGTTAAACCTCATCCCAGTTAAACCTCATCACATTTAAACCTCTTCACAGTTAAACCTCTTCACAGTTAATCCTCATCCCAGTTAATCCTCTTCACCGTTAAACCACATCCCAGTTAAACCTCTTCACAGTTAAACCTCATCCCAGTTAAACCTCATCCCAGTTAAACCTCTTCACAGTTAAACCTCATCCCAGTTAAACCTCATCCCAGTTAAACCTCTTCACAGTTAAACCTCATCCCAGTTAAACCTCATCCCTGTTAAACCTCATCCCAGTTAAATCTCTTCAAAGTTAAAACTCATCCCAGTTAAACCTCATCCCAGTTAAACCTCTTTACAGTTAAACCTCATCCCAGTTAAACCTCATCCCAGTTAAACCTCTTCACAGTTAAACCTCATCCCAGTTAAACCTCAACCCAGTTAAAATTTTTCACAGTTAAACCTCTTCACAGTTAAACCTCATCCCAGTTAAACCTCTTCACATTTAAACCTCATCCCAGTTAAAACTCATCCCAGTTAAAACTCATCCCAGTTAAACCTCTTCACAGTTAAACCTGATCCCAGTTAAACCTCTTCACAGTTAAACCTCTTCACAGTTAAACCTCATCCCAATTAAACCTCATCCCAGTTAAAACTCATCCAAGTTAAACCTCTTCACAGTTAAAACTATTTCACGTTTAAACCTCTTCACAGTTAACCCTTATCCAAGTTAAACCTCTTCACAGTTAAACCTCAACCCAGTTAAACCTTATCGCAGTTAAACCTCTTCACAGTTAAGGCTTATCCCAGTTAAACCTTATCCCAGTTAAACCTCTTCACAGTTAAGGCTTATCCCAGTTAAACCTCATCCCAGTTAAACCTCATCCCAGTTAAACCTCATCCCAGTTAAACCTTATCCCAGTTAAACCCCTTTACAGTTAAACCGCATCCCAGTTAAACCTTATCCCAGTTAAACCTCTTCACAGTTAAACCTCATCCCAGTTAAAACTCATCCCAGTTAAACCTCATCCCAGTTAAACCTCATCCCAGTTAAACCTCATCCCAGTTAAACCTCTTCACAGTTAATCCTCATCCCAGTTAAACCTCATCCTGGTTAAACCTCATCCCAGTTAAACCTCATCCCAGTTAAACCTCATCCCAGTTAAACCGCTTCACAGTCAAACCTCATCCCAGTTAAACCTCATCCCAGTTAAACCTCTTCACATTCAAACCTCATCCCAGTTAAACCTCATCCCAGTTAAACCTCATCTCAGTTAAACCTCTTCCCAGTTAAACCTCATCCCAGTTAAACCTCTTCACAGTTAAACCTCTTCACAGTTAAACCTCATCACAGTTAAACCTCATCCCAGTTAAACCTCTTCACAGTTAAACCTCATCCCAGTTATACCTCATCAGAGTTAAACCTCATCCCAGTTAAACCTTATCCCAGTTAAACCTCTTCAAAGTTAAACCTCTTCACAGTTAAACCTTATCCCAGTTAAACCTCTTCACAGTTAAACCTTATCCCAGTTAAACCTCTTTACATTTAAACCTCATCCCAGTTAAACCTCTTCAACGTTAAACCTAATCCCAGTTAACCTCTTCACAGTTAAACCTTATCCCAGTTAAACCTCTTCACAGTTAAACCTTATCCCAGTTAAACCTCTTTACATTTAAACCTCATCCCAGTTAAACCTCTTCAACGTTAAACCTAATCCCAGTTAACCTCTTCACAGTTAAACCTCATCCCAGTTAAACCTCATCCCAGTTAAACCTCATCCCACTTAAACCTCATCACAGTTAAACCTCATCCCAGTTAAACCTCATCACATTTAAACCTCTTCACAGTTAAACCTCTTCACAGTTAATCCTCATCCCAGTTAATCCTCTTCACCGTTAAACCTCATCCCAGTTAAACCTCATCCCAGTTAAACCTTTTCACAGTTAAACCTCATCCCAGTTAAAACTCATCCTGGTTAAACCTCATCCCAGTTAAACCTCTTCAATGTTAAAACTCATCCCAGTTAAACCTCATCCCAGTTAAACCTCTTCACAGTTAAACCTCATCCCAGTTAAACCTCATCCCAGTTAAACCTCATCCCATTTAAACCTCATCCCAGTTAAAGCTCATCACAGTTAAACCTCATCCCAGTTAAACCTCATCACATTTAAACCTCTTCACAGTTAAACCTCTTCACAGTTAAACCTCTTCACGGTTAAACCTCATCCCAGTTAAACCTCATCACAGTTAAACCTCATCCCAGTTAAACCTCATCACTGTTAAACCTCATCCCAGTTAAACCTCATCCCAGTTAAACCTCTTCACAGTTAAACCTCATCCCAGTTAAACCTCATCCTGGTTAAACCTCATCCCAGTTAAACCTCATCCCAGTTAAACCGCTTCACAGTCAAACCTCATCCCAGTTAAACCTCATCCCAGTTAAACCTCTTCACAGTCAAACCTCATCCCAGTTAAACCTCATCCCAGTTAAACCTCTTCCCAGTTAAACCTCTTCACAGTTAAACCTCTTCACAGTTAAACCTCATCACAGTTAAACCTCATCCCAGTTAAACCTCTTCACAGTTAAACCTCATCCCAGTTATACCTCTTCAGAGTTAAACCTCATCCCAGTTAAACCTGATCCCAGTTAAACGTCTTCACAGTTAAACCTCTTCACAGTTAAACCTTATCCCAGTTAAACCTCTTCACAGTTAAACCTTATCCCAGTTAAACCTCTTTACATTTAAACCTCATCCCAGTTAAACCTCTTCAAAGTTAAACCTAATCCCAGTTAACCTCTTCACAGTTAACCCTCATCCCAGTTAAACCTCATCCCAGTTAAACCTCATCCCACTTAAACCTCATCACAGTTAAACCTCATCCCAGTTAAACCTCATCACATTTAAACCTCTTCACAGTTAAACCTCTTCACAGTTAATCCTCATCCCAGTTAATCCTCTTCACCGTTAAACCACATCCCAGTTAAACCTCTTCACAGTTAAACCTCATCCCAGTTAAACCTCATCCCAGTTAAACCTCTTCACAGTTAAACCTCATCCCAGTTAAACCTCATCCCAGTTAAACCTCTTCACAGTTAAACCTCATCCCAGTTAAACCTCATCCCTGTTAAACCTCATCCCAGTTAAATCTCTTCAAAGTTAAAACTCATCCCAGTTAAACCTCATCCCAGTTAAACCTCTTTACAGTTAAACCTCATCCCAGTTAAACCTCATCCCAGTTAAACCTCTTCACAGTTAAACCTCATCCCAGTTAAACCTCAACCCAGTTAAAATTTTTCACAGTTAAACCTCTTCACAGTTAAACCTCATCCCAGTTAAACCTCTTCACATTTAAACCTCATCCCAGTTAAAACTCATCCCAGTTAAAACTCATCCCAGTTAAACCTCTTCACAGTTAAACCTGATCCCAGTTAAACCTCTTCACAGTTAAACCTCTTCACAGTTAAACCTCATCCCAATTAAACCTCATCCCAGTTAAAACTCATCCAAGTTAAACCTCTTCACAGTTAAAACTATTTCACGTTTAAACCTCTTCACAGTTAATCCTTATCCAAGTTAAACCTCTTCACAGTTAAACCTCAACCCAGTTAAACCTTATCGCAGTTAAACCTCTTCACAGTTAAGGCTTATCCCAGTTAAACCTTATCCCAGTTAAACCTCTTCACAGTTAAGGCTTATCCCAGTTAAACCTCATCCCAGTTAAACCTCATCCCAGTTAAACCTCATCCCAGTTAAACCTTATCCCAGTTAAACCCCTTTACAGTTAAACCGCATCCCAGTTAAACCTTATCCCAGTTAAACCTCTTCACAGTTAAACCTCATCCCAGTTAAACCTCATCCCAGTTAAACCTCATCCCAGTTAAACCTCATCCCAGTTAAACCTCTTCACAGTTAATCCTCATCCCAGTTAAACCTCATCCTGGTTAAACCTCATCCCAGTTAAACCTCATCCCAGTTAAACCTCATCCCAGTTAAACCGCTTCACAGTCAAACCTCATCCCAGTTAAACCTCATCCCAGTTAAACCTCTTCACATTCAAACCTCATCCCAGTTAAACCTCATCCCAGTTAAACCTCATCTCAGTTAAACCTCTTCCCAGTTAAACCTCATCCCAGTTAAACCTCTTCACAGTTAAACCTCTTCACAGTTAAACCTCATCACAGTTAAACCTCATCCCAGTTAAACCTCTTCACAGTTAAACCTCATCCCAGTTATACCTCATCAGAGTTAAACCTCATCCCAGTTAAACCTTATCCCAGTTAAACCTCTTCAAAGTTAAACCTCTTCACAGTTAAACCTTATCCCAGTTAAACCTCTTCACAGTTAAACCTTATCCCAGTTAAACCTCTTTACATTTAAACCTCATCCCAGTTAAACCTCTTCAACGTTAAACCTAATCCCAGTTAACCTCTTCACAGTTAAACCTTATCCCAGTTAAACCTCTTCACAGTTAAACCTTATCCCAGTTAAACCTCTTTACATTTAAACCTCATCCCAGTTAAACCTCTTCAACGTTAAACCTAATCCCAGTTAACCTCTTCACAGTTAAACCTCATCCCAGTTAAACCTCATCCCAGTTAAACCTCATCCCACTTAAACCTCATCACAGTTAAACCTCATCCCAGTTAAACCTCATCACATTTAAACCTCTTCACAGTTAAACCTCTTCACAGTTAATCCTCATCCCAGTTAATCCTCTTCACCGTTAAACCTCATCCCAGTTAAACCTCATCCCAGTTAAACCTTTTCACAGTTAAACCTCATCCCAGTTAAAACTCATCCTGGTTAAACCTCATCCCAGTTAAACCTCTTCAATGTTAAAACTCATCCCAGTTAAACCTCATCCCAGTTAAACCTCTTCACAGTTAAACCTCATCCCAGTTAAACCTCATCCCAGTTAAACCTCATCCCATTTAAACCTCATCCCAGTTAAAGCTCATCACAGTTAAACCTCATCCCAGTTAAACCTCATCACATTTAAACCTCTTCACAGTTAAACCTCTTCACAGTTAAACCTCTTCACGGTTAAACCTCATCCCAGTTAAACCTCATCCCAGTTAAACCTCTTCACAGTTAAACCTCATCACAGTTAAACCTCTTCACACTTAAACCTGTTACCAGTTAAACCTCTGCACAGTTAAATCTCTCACAGTTAAAACTCTTCACAGTTAAACCTTTTCACAGTTAAACCTCAAACCCAGTTAAACCTCTTCACAGTTAAATCTCTTCACAGTTAAACCTCCTCACAGTTAAACCTCATCCCAGTTAAACCTCTTCATAGTTAAATCTCTTCACAGTTAAACCACTTCACAGGTAAACATCATCCCAGTTAAACCTCATCCCAGTTAAACCTCATCCCAGTTAAACCTCTTCACAGTTAAACCTCATCCCAGTTAAACCTCTTCAGAGTTAAACCTCATCCCAGTTAAACCTTATCCCAGTTAAACCTCTTCACAGTTAAACCTCTTCACAGTTAAACCTTATCCCAGTTAAACCTCTTCACAGTTAAACCTTATCCCAGTTAAACCTCTTTACAGTTAAACCTCATCCCAGTTAAACATCTTCACAGTTAAACCTCTTCACGGTTAAACCTCTTCACAGTTAAACCTCTTCACGGTTAAACCTCTTCACAGTTAAACCTCATCACAGTTAAACCTCTTCTCAGTTAAGCCTTATCCCAGGTAAACCTCATCCCAGTTAAACCTCATCCCAGTTAAACCTCTTCACAGTTAAACCTCATCCCAGTTAAACCTCTTCAGAGTTAAACCTCATCCCAGTTAAACCTTATCCCAGTTAAACATCTTCACAGTTAAACCTCTTCACAGTTAAAACTTATCCCAGTTAAACCTCTTCACAGTTAAAACTTATCCCAGTTAAACCTCTTTACAGTTAAACCTCATCCCAGTTAAACCTCTTCACAGTTAAACCTAATCCCATTTAAACCTCTTCACAGTTAAAACTCGTCCCAGTTAAACGTCATCCCAGTTAAAACTCATCCCAGTTAAACCTCATCACAGTTAAACCTCATCCCAGTTAATCCTCATCACATTTAAACCTCTTCACGTTTAAACCTCTTCACAGTTAAACCTCTTCACAGTTAAACCTCATCCCCGTTAAACCTCTTCACAGTTAAACCTCATCCCAGTTAAACCTCATCCCAGTTAAACCTCTTCACACTTAAACCTCATCCCAGTTAAACCTCATCCCGGTTAAACCTCATCCCAGTTAAATCTCTTCAAAGTTAAACCTCATCCCAGTTAAACCTCATCCCAGTTAACCCTCTTCACAGTTAAACCTCATCCCAGTTAAACCTCATCATAGTTAAACCTCTTCACAGTTAAACCTCATCCCAGTTAAACCTCATCCCAGTTAAAACTCATCCCAGTTAAACCTCTTCATAGTTAAACCTGATCCCAGTTAAACCTCTTCACAGTTAAACCTCATCACAGTTAAACCTCATCCCAGTTAAACCTCATCACAGTTAAACCTCATCCAAGTTAAACCTCATCACAGTTAAACCTCTTCACAGTTAAACCTCTTCACGGTTAAACCTCTTCACAGTTAAACCTCATGCCAGTTAAACCTCTTCACAGTTAAACCTCATCCCAGTTAAACCTCATCCAAGTTAAACCTAATCCCAGTTAAACCTCTTCAAAGTTAAACCTCATCCCAAGTAATCCTTATCCCAGTTAAACCTCTTCACAGTTAAGGCTTATCCCAGTTAAACCTCATCCCAGTTAAACCTCATCCCAGTTAAACCTCTTCACAGTTAAACCCCTTCACAGTTAAACCTCTTCGCCGTTAAACCTCTTCACAGTTAAACCTCATCCCAGTTAAACCTCTTCACAGTTAAATCTCTTCCCAGTTAAACCTCATCCAAGTTAAACCTCATCCCAGTTAAACCTCTTCACAATTAAACCTCTTCACAGTTAAACCTCTTCACAGTTAAACCTCATCCCAGTTAAACCTCATCCCAGTTAAACCTCTTCACAGTTAAACCTCATCCCAGTTAAACCTCATCCCAGTTAAACCTCATCACAATAAAACCTCTTCACAGTTAAACCTCATTCCAGTTAAACCTCATTCCAGTTAAACCTCATCCCAGTTAAACCTCTTCACAGTTAAACCTCATCCCAGTTATACCTCATCCCAGTTAAACCTCATCACAGTTAAACCTCTTCACAGTTAAACCTCTTCACGGTTAAACCTCTTCACAGTTAAACCTAATGCCAGTTAAACCTCTTCACAGTTAAACCTCATCCCAGTTAAACCTCATCCAAGTTAAACCTCATCCCAGTTAAACCTCTTCAAAGTTAAACCTCATCCCAAGTAATCCTTATCCCAGTTAAACCTCTTCACAGTTAAGGCTTATCCCAGTTAAACCTCATCCCAGTTAAACCTCATCCCAGTTAAACCTCTTCACAGTTAAACCCCTTCACAGTTAAACCTCTTCGCCGTTAAACCTCTTCACAGTTAAACCTCATCCCAGTTAAACCTCTTCACAGTTAAACCTCATCCTGGTTAAACCTCATCCCAGTTAAACCTCATCCCAGTTAAACCTCATCCCAGTTAAACCGCTTCACAGTCAAACCTCATCCCAGTTAAACCTCATCCCAGTTAAACCTCTTCACAGTCAAACCTCATCCCAGTAAAACCTCATCCCAGTTAAACCTCATCTCAGTTAAACCTCTTCCCAGTTAAACCTCATCCCAGTTAAACCTCTTCACAGTTAAACCTCTTCACAGTTAAACCTCATCACAGTTAAACCTCATCCCAGTTAAACCTCTTCACAGTTAAACCTCATCCCAGTTATACCTCATCAGAGTTAAACCTCATCCCAGTTAAACTTTATCCCAGTTAAACCTCTTCAAAGTTAAACCTCTTCACAGTTAAACCTTATCCCAGTTAAACCTCTTCACAGTTAAACCTTATCCCAGTTAAACCTCTTTACATTTAAACCTCATCCCAGTTAAACCTCTTCAACGTTAAACCTAATCCCAGTTAACCTCTTCACAGTTAAACCTTATCCCAGTTAAACCTCTTCACAGTTAAACCTTATCCCAGTTAAACCTCTTTACATTTAAACCTCATCCCAGTTAAACCTCTTCAACGTTAAACCTAATCCCAGTTAACCTCTTCACAGTTAAACCTCATCCCAGTTAAACCTCATCCCAGTTAAACCTCATCCCACTTAAACCTCATCACAGTTAAACCTCATCCCAGTTAAACCTCATCACATTTAAACCTCTTCAAGTTAAACCTCTTCACAGTTAATCCTCATCCCAGTTAATCCTCTTCACCGTTAAACCTCATCCCAGTTAAACCTCATCCCAGTTAAACCTCTTCACAGTTAAACCTCATCCCAGTTAAAACTCATCCTGGTTAAACCTCATCCCAGTTAAACCTCTTCAATGTTAAAACTCATCCCAGTTAAACCTCATCCCAGTTAAACCTCTTCACAGTTAAACCTCATCCCAGTTAAACCTCATCCCATTTAAACCTCATCCCAGTTAAAGCTCATCACAGTTAAACCTCATCCCAGTTAAACCTCATCACATTTAAACCTCTTCACAGTTAAACCTCTTCACAGTTAAACCTCTTCACGGTTAAACCTCATCCCAGTTAAACCTCATCCCAGTTAAACCTCTTCACAGGTAAACCTCATCACAGTTAAACCTCTTCACACTTAAACCTGTTACCAGTTAAACCTCTGCACAGTTAAATCTCTCACAGTTAAAACTCTTCACAGTTAAACCTTTTCACAGTTAAACCTCAAACCCAGTTAAACCTCTTCACAGTTAAATCTCTTCACAGTTAAACCTCATCCCAGTTAAACCTCTTCATAGTTAAATCTCTTCACAGTTAAACCACTTCACAGGTAAACATCATCCCAGTTAAACCTCATCCCAGTTAAACCTCATCCCAGTTAAACCTCTTCACAGTTAAACCTCATCCCAGTTAAACCTCTTCAGAGTTAAACCTCATCCCAGTTAAACCTTATCCCAGTTAAACCTCTTCACAGTTAAACCTCTTCACAGTTAAACCTTATCCCAGTTAAACCTCTTCACAGTTAAACCTTATCCCAGTTAAACCTCTTTACAGTTAAACCTCATCCCAGTTAAACATCTTCACAGTTAAACCTCTTCACGGTTAAACCTCTTCACAGTTAAACCTCTTCACGGTTAAACCTCTTCACAGTTAAACCTCATCACAGTTAAACCTCTTCTCAGTTAAGCCTTATCCCAGGTAAACCTCATCCCAGTTAAACCTCATCCCAGTTAAACCTCTTCACAGTTAAACCTCATCCCAGTTAAACCTCTTCAGAGTTAAACCTCATCCCAGTTAAACCTTATCCCAGTTAAACATCTTCACAGTTAAACCTCTTCACAGTTAAAACTTATCCCAGTTAAACCTCTTCACAGTTAAAACTTATCCCAGTTAAACCTCTTTACAGTTAAACCTCATCCCAGTTAAACCTCTTCACAGTTAAACCTAATCCCATTTAAACCTCTTCACAGTTAAACCTCGTCCCAGTTAAACGTCATCACAGTTAAAACTCATCCCAGTTAAACCTCATCACAGTTAAACCTCATCCCAGTTAATCCTCATCACATTTAAACCTCTTCACGGTTAAACCTCTTCACAGTTAAACCTCTTCACAGTTAAACCTCATCCCCGTTAAACCTCTTCACAGTTAAACCTCATCCCAGTTAAACCTCATCCCAGTTAAACCTCTTCACACTTAAACCTCATCCCAGTTAAACCTCATCCCGGTTAAACCTCATCCCAGTTAAATCTCTTCAAAGTTAAACCTCATCCCAGTTAAACCTCATCCCAGTTAACCCTCTTCACAGTTAAACCTCATCCCAGTTAAACCGCATCATAGTTAAACCTCTTCACAGTTAAACCTCATCCCAGTTAAACCTCATCCCAGTTAAAACTCATCCCAGTTAAACCTCTTCACAGTTAAACCTGATCCCAGTTAAACCTCTTCACAGTTAAACCTCATCACAGTTAAACCTCATCCCAGTTAAACCTCATCACAGTTAAACCTCATCACAGTTAAACCTCTTCACAGTTAAACCTCTTCACGGTTAAACCTCTTCACAGTTAAACCTCATGCCAGTTAAACCTCTTCACAGTTAAACCTCATCCCAGTTAAACCTCATCCAAGTTAAACCTCATCCCAGTTAAACCTCTTCAAAGTTAAACCTCATCCCAAGTAATCCTTATCCCAGTTAAACCTCTTCACAGTTAAGGCTTATCCCAGTTAAACCTCATCCCAGTTAAACCTCATCCCAGTTAAACCTCTTCACAGTTAAACCCCTTCACAGTTAAACCTCTTCGCCGTTAAACCTCTTCACAGTTAAACCTCATCCCAGTTAAACCTCTTCACAGTTAAATCTCTTCCCAGTTAAACCTCATCCAAGTTAAACCTCATCCCAGTTAAACCTCTTCACAATTAAACCTCATCCCAGTTAATCCTCATCACATTTAAACCTCTTCACGGTTAAACCTCTTCCTAGTTAAACCTCATCCCAGTTAAACCTCATCCCAGTTAAACCTCTTCACATTAAACCTCTTCACAGTTAAACCTCATCCCAGTTTAACCTCATCCCAGTTAAACCTCTTCACAGTTAAACCTCATCCCAGTTAACCCTCATCACAATTAAACCTCTTCACAGTTAAACCTCATCCCAGTTAAACCTCATCCCAGTTAAACCTCTTCACAGTTAAACCTCTTCCCAGTTAATCCTCATCCCAGTTAAACCTCATCCCAGTTTAACCTCATCACAGTTAAACCTCTTCACAGTTAAACCTCATCCCAGTTAAACCTCTTCACAGTTAAACCTCTTCACAGTTAAACCTCATCCCAGTTAAACCTCTTCGCCGTTAAACCTCTTCACAGTTAAACCTCATCCCAGTTAAACCTCTTCACAGTTAAATCTCTTCCCAGTTAAACCTCATCCAAGTTAAACCTCATCCCAGTTAAACCTCTTCACAATTAAACCTCTTCACAGTTAAACCTCTTCACAGTTAAACCTCATCCCAGTTAAACCTCATCCCAGTTAAACCTCTTCACAGTTAAACCTCATCCCAGTTAAACCTCATCCCAGTTAAACCTCATCACAATTAAACCTCTTCACAGTTAAACCTCATCCCAGTTAAACCTCATCCCAGTTAAACCTCATCCCAGTTAAACCTCTTCACAGTTAAACCTCATCCCAGTTATACCTCATCCCAGTTAAACCTCATCACAGTTAAACCTCTTCACAGTTAAACCTTATCCCAGTTAAACCTCTTCACAGTTAAACCTCTTCACAGTTAAACCTCTTCACAGTTAAACCTTATCCCAGTTAAACCTCTTCACAGTTAAACCTCTTCACAGTTAAACCTCATCCCAGTTAAACCTCTTCACAGTTAAACCTCTTCACAGTTAAACCTCTTCACAGTTGAACCTCATCCCAGTTTAACCTCTTTACAGTTAAACCTCATCCCAGTTAAACCTCATTGCAGTTAAACCTCATCCCAGTTAAACTTCATCCCAAATAAACCTCTTAACATTTAAACCTCATCCCAGTTAAACCTCATCCCAGTTAATCCTCATCTCAGTTAAACCTCATCCCAGTTAAACCTCATCACAGTTAAACCTCATCCCAGTTAAGCCTCATCCCAGTTAAACCGCATCCCACATAAACCTCTTAACATTTAAACCTCATCCCAGTTAAACCTCATCACAGTTAAACCTCATCACAGTTAAACCTTTTCCCAGACTCGCACAACATCTACATGCAGGGTCCGGGGTGGGAGTCCAAACCCCAAAATGGGGCAATTGTCATTGGAGTGTAAAAATATTATAAACCTGATCCCAACCCACCCAATTGCATTTTTGCTGGGGGTCGCAGAGCTGGGAGTGAGGGTGGGGCCATGGGGGTGTAGGCTGGTGGGGGAGACTGGCCGACCAACCTGCTCCAAGGAGGCCGGACCTGACTTTAAATACTAGAATGGGACTCTGAGTCAAATTTAAGTGCACTGTTTGAATTTAGGCGGTCAGTTCGGCCTACTGGGCCCCAAGATTGGCCAGTCATGGTCACTCCCAACCCACTCCTATCGTTCCCCTCCTGATTTCCCTTTCCGACCTCCCCCAACCCCCCCCCCTCACACTGAGAATCTCAGAATGTTACAGTGCAGAAAGAGACCATTCGGCCCATCATGTCTGCACCAGCTCTCCGAATAAGCATTTGTGACTTAACGCCATACTCCTGCCTTTTCCCCCATACCCTTTCCCCATACCCTCTCCTCCCCGTGCCCCTGAGGGTCTCGTCTTTCCCCCTACCCCTCACCCCTCTCACCCCCGACAAGTCCTCCTACCTTGAAGCCATTGTGGGTAGATGACAAAAGTAGTGGATTAAACCTGGAATCTGAGAATGTTACGGCTGCGTCTTCAGGTTGGCTCCAGCCTCAGACAGGGGGTGGATGAATGTTCAAAAGAGTTTTTAGTTGATATTCTTTAACACTGGCGTAGCACAGTGCCAAACCCTGACAGCGCTATGAGGATAATAAGATGTTTTCAGCAACCACAGGTCAAGACTGAACACATCCTTCCTGTCAACAAATAAATCCTGTGTTTCACAATCCTGAGCTAAACCTCAATTGTGAAAATGCACTGGGATGTGTAAACATTATTATTTATCTTACTGGAGGCTTAGGGTGGAATGTTTAAACATGGAAGTACAAATCTCATATTGATGTGTTGTAAGGTTTAAATGCAGGGTTCAAACCCCTAACTAATTAGGGATGCGATAATTCGTTGACTGACTTCTCCCTTGAGTTGGGTTGGGTAGTAACGGAAAAGATGGACGGCAGCGGCCTAACTCCACACTCTGGGCCTTATCCCTCTCCCCGTATTACCCGGCAAGGCCCCTGCCTCTCCCTTCCCTGCCCTCTGCATGGAATTGGGCTTTGGATGGATGCAGAGCGGTGCCCTCATGAGAACCGGTGCCTAAGTGGGAAAGTTGTTTAGTCAGCTGGTGTGAAATCGCAGCTGGGGCCTGATCGTGGACAACCATCAGCTTCCCAACCGCGCCCAGGCCTGCTCGATGAACAGAAATCCCTGGCCCACATTTCACCCACAGGTTTTTATCGAGCATGTGGATTCCACAAAAGACCCTGTTAAAGGTGTAATGTTCCCCTGATAAAATAATTGCTTACGTTTACGACAAACAACTCACTATCATCCAGAATCCACACTCTACCCTAAACGTTGCACTGGCTGTTGATCAACATTAGATAAGATATTTCAACTGAGCCTTTCAGGTCTTCCAGATTTCTTCCAGCACTTTCCAGCTGATGAAGTGCTTTTTGAGATGTAGCCTCTGTTGTAAAGCATGAAATGTGACAGGCAACTTGCGCACAGCAACAGCGATATGATGAGAGCCAGATAGTCTGTTTATGTGATGTTGTTTGTAGGATAAATATTGGCTGGGGCGCGAGGGAGAGATTTTGGAAATAGCACCATGGGATCTTTCACATCTGCCTGAGACAGCTGTTTGACATCTCATTCAAAAGACAGCACCTCCACCGCTCCTTAATATCGCTCTCACGCTTAAACCCACAGCATTCTGTCTCAGAGGTGAGAATGCTACCAGTGAAAGCACAGCTGCCACTTCAGGAAGGGGCATTGTGTACCTGACTACTATCTTGAAAGGCAAATCAAGTCATGCTATTACTTTCTAGAGGGTGGTAGTGAGAGGTGACTGAAGCATTCTGGGAGAAGTCAGCGCAGACACCACGGCTCAGAAGGGGATCGAGGAGAAGGACTCTTGCACTCAACAGGAGGAAGAGCATCCAACAGCGGGTGGTGGTTAGGAGTGACTGAAGCATGGACGATGTCTCCGGCTTCTGCTCGGATCCGCTGTCGGTGCACAGACTGATCCACATCTGTGACCAGTTCGAACTGGCCTCGGGAGCCAAGGTAAATCGTGGGAAGAGCGAGGCCATGTTCTTTGGGAACTGGGCTGACTGATCCTTTGTCCCCTTCACTGTCAGGGCTGACGGCCTGAAGGTGCTGGGGATATGGTTCGGAGGGACCAGGGCACGCGTTAGAAACTGGAAGGAGCGAGTGTCTATGGTGAAAAGAAAACTGGGCATGTGGGAGCGACGCTCCCTCTCCATTGCGTGTAAGAACCTGGTCATCAGGTGTGAGGCACTCTCGCTGTTGCTGTACGTGGCGCAGGTCTGGCCCATTCCACACTCCTGTGTGGTGGCGATCACCCGAGCCATCTTCCGCTTTATCTGGAGGTCGAAAATGGATCGTGTCCGCAGGGACGCGATGTACAAGCCTTTGGATAAAGGGGGATAAAACGCGCCCAACATCGCCCTCATACTGATGGCCACCTTTGTGTGCGGCTGCATCAAGCTGTGTGTAGACCCTCAGTATGTGCTGAGGTTCTACCGGTCCCCGGTGTTGTGAAGGTTGGGTCTGACCACAATGCCGCGGAACGCTCCAAGTAGTTGGACCGTGCTGTACCACCTGTCCCTGTGGGAAAATTTATGCAGAGAAACACCTTTGACCACAAGTCCATCAGGCAGTGGTCGGCACGTAACATCTTAGAGGCCCTGTGGGAAAAGGAGAGGGTGGATCCTGTGGGATAGTTCCCCGAGCAGACTGTCAAAGTCTTTGGCAGAATGCCTCATTGCCAGAACTTTCCAACAAGCACCAAGACGTAGCTTGGCTGGTGGTGAGAAAGGCCCTCCCTGTCAGATCCTTCCTACATGCCAGGAGTCTCACCCCCTCTGCACGTTGCCCTCGAGGTGGCTGTGGTGGGGATGAGACCGTTGTTCACCTCCTTGTAGATTGTGTCTTTGTAAAGAAGGTCTGGAGAGAGATGCAGTGGTTTCTGTCGAGGTTCATCCCAAGCAGTTCTGTGACACAGGACTCTGTACTCTACGGCTGTTCCCAGGGACACACACCGAGACAAACATCAACTGCAGCTGGAGGATAATCAACTCGGTGAAAGACGATCTTTGGTCTGCCCGAAGCTTGTTGGTCTTCCAGCGCAAAGAGTTGTCCCTGACCGAGTGTTGCAGACTGGCACATTCCAAAGTCCAGGACTACGTGCTGAGGGACGCACTAAAGCTTGGAGCAGCTGCCGTAAAGGCCCAATGGGGAAGGGTCGCTGTCTAAGACCTTTCTGTCACAGCGCATTGAGGGCCTGGGAACTGTGTAGAGCCCCTCGGGATGTACAGCTCAAAATGAATGTATGCAGTGAATACTAATTGTATTATAAATGTATTGAAGCGCCTCAGAGTGCAACATGATGTATGTTGATAACTCCAATACCATTGTCTGATTGTCTGCATTGACCATATTGAAATGATTGTAATATGCATTGACTGTATTAATGCACCTTGTGATCCATGTGTAAAAGTTGAATCTGATTGGACTTACATGATGGTGAGTTTGAAACAGTTTGGAATGTTCTTCCAGATATTTTATGAATAAA
Organism: Carcharodon carcharias; assembly: GCF_017639515.1. Taxonomy (NCBI): domain Eukaryota; kingdom Metazoa; phylum Chordata; class Chondrichthyes; order Lamniformes; family Lamnidae; genus Carcharodon; species Carcharodon carcharias. Next base: position 147,562,680 of record NC_054478.1, on the reverse strand, counting down.
GTATATTTTTCAAAATAAAAAAAAATTTCTGGGAGAAGTCAGCACAGGCACCACAATCAGAAGGGGATCGAGGAGGACCCACTGTCAAAGAACGCAATAGCCCCAAGCATCACACTGCTGTTGTGTTTCCATCCCTCCCACCTCCTCAAACCAAAAAATAAACAGAGAGATAGGGAGAGGCAGCACCTTCAGGAGTGCACCAGACCTGCAAGGGACACTCTTCTGAAAGTGGATTTTTTTTAAAAAAGCAGCTAATTGGTGAGTAAATCCTGGTGAGTTTTTTTTTTCAATCTATTAAAGTAATTCATTGCTTAATACTGAGGTAGGAGCTAAAAAAGTATAGAGTAGTACTGTACAAGTATAATTAGACAAGAAACAAGGTTCCTAGCTAACATAAATAAGGCCCCAAGCTAGCGTATTTTTTAAGGGAGTAACTAGCTTAATCGAGAGAGAAGTCATGGCAGGAGAACTCAGACCCGTGATATGCTCCTCCTGCAGGATGTGGGAAATGAGGGACACTGGTGACCATGTGCACGGAAGGTGTGTCCAAATGCAGTTCTAGTTAACCGGATTTCGGAGCTGGAGCTGTGAGTGGACTCATTGTGGAGCATCCGTGATGCTGAGCAAGTCATGGATAGCACGTTTAGCGAGGTGGTCACACCGCAGGTGAAGATTACACAGGCAGAAAGAGAATGGGTGACCATCAGGAACAGTAAAAGACTCAGGAAGGTAATGCAGGAGTCCCCTGTGGTCATCCCCCTCTCTAACAGATATCCCGCTTTGGACACTGTTGGGGAGGGAATGGCCTCTCAGGGGAAAGCAGCAACAGCCAAGTTCACGGCACCATGGGTGTCTCTGCTGCTCAGGGGGGCGGGAGGAAAACAAGTGGCAGGGCTATAGTGATAGGGGATTCAATAGTTAGGGGCACAGACAGACGCTGCTGTGGCCACAAACATGAATCAAGGATGATAAGTTGCCTCCCTGGTGCCAGGGTCCGGGAAGTCATGGAGCAGCTGCAGGACATTCTGGGAAGGGAAGGTAAGCAGCCAATGGTCGTGTTGCACATTGGAACCAACGACATAGGTAAACTAAGGGATGAGGACCTGCAAGCTCAGTACAGCAAGTTAGGAGATAAACTAAAATGCAGGACCTCAAATGTAGTAATCTCAGGATTCCTCCCAGTTCCACGTGCTAGCGAGAGCAGGAATAAGAGGATAGACCAAATGAACACGTGCCTGGAGAGATGGTGTAGCCGGGAGGGGTTCAGGTTCTTGAGGCACTGGGACCGGTTCTGGGGAAGGTGGGACCTGTACAAACCGGACGGGCTGCACCCAGGCAGAGCTTGGACCAGTGTCCTGTGGGGGCTTTTGCTAGTTCTGCTGGGGAGTATTTAAACTAGTGTGGCAGGGGGATGGGATCCCAGGAGTAGGATCAGATAGGTCAGATTCAGATCAGAAAAATGGAGGTAGAACATTAGCTAGGGATGTTGTGATAGACATGGAGTTACAGGAGAAGCAAAGCTTACAAAGTGTCCAGCAAGGGAAATTGACGGGGTTAAACTGTTTATACTTCAATACAAGGAGTATTACAAACAAGGTAGATGAGTTAAGGGCACAGGGAGACACAAGGCAGCAGGATGTCATTGCTATAACGGAGACCTGGCTAAAGGAGGGACAAAACTGGCAGCTTAATATCCTTGGTTAGAGAGTCTTCAGACATGATAGAGCAGGAGATAAAAAAGGAGGGGGGTAGCACTAATGGTTAAAGAATCAACTCCAGTTGTGAGAAGGGATGATATACTAAATGGGTCAATAAACGAGGCTTTATGGATTGAGCTTAGAAATAAAAAAGGGGCAGTCACACTACTGGGAGTATATTACAGACCCCCAAATAGTGAAAGGGAGATAGAAGAACAAATATGTAGGCAAATTTCTGCTTGTAAGAACAAGAGGAGAATAATAGCAGGAGATTTCAACTATCCTAATATCAACAGGGATTCAAACAATATAAGGGGCACTGAGGGAGAAAGATTCATGCAGGGTGTCTAGGAAAATTTTTTCAACCAACTAGTGACAAACCCAACGAGAGGAGATGCAATTCTAGACCTAGTCTTGGGGAACGAAGAAGGGCAAGTGGGTGAAGTGACAGTTGGCGACCATATCGGGGACAGTGATCACAATTCAGTTAGATTTAGCATTACCATGGAAAAAGACAGAGATAAGGCAGGAGTGAAAGTCTTGAACTGGGGGGAAGGCAAATTTTGCAGAAATGAGAAGGGACTTGGCTGAGGTGGACTGGACAGCACTGCTGGAGGATAAAACAGTGGAAAGGCATAGACTAGTCAGGGATGGTCAGCATGGATTTGTTAAAGGAAGGTCTTGCCTCACAAATTTGATTGAATTCTTTGAGGAAGTAACAAGAAGGGTTGATGAAGGTAGTGCAGTGGATGTTGTGTACATGGATTTTAGCAAGGCATTTGACAAGATCCCACATGGCAGATTGAGCAGGAAAGTAAAAGCCCATGGGATTCAGGGTAATGTGGCAAACTGGATAAAAGGTTGGCTTTGTAACAGGAAACAAAGGGTAATGGTCGATGGATGCCCTTGTGAATGGAAAGTTATCTCAAGTGGTGTTCCACAGGGCTCGGTGTTGGGACCCTTGCTGTTTGTGTTATATATTAACGATTTGGATGTAAATGTGGGGAGCACGATTGGGAATTTTGCAGATGACACAAAGATTGGCCGAGTAGTGGATAGTGTAGAGGATAGTCATAATCTCCAAAACGATATAGATGGGTTAGTGGAGTGGGCGGTAAAGTGGCAGATGGATTTTAACATAGAGATGTGTGAGGTCATACATTTAGAGAGGTCAAACAGTTACAGGGATTACACAATAAATGGGAATTATACTAAGAGGGGTAGATGAAGTGAGAGATCTTGGTTTACAAGTACACAGGTCCCTGAAGGCAGCGGTTCAAGTAGACAAGGTTGTAAAGAAAGCATATGGAATGAACCTTAAGTAAGCTGCAGGGCTGTGGGCCGGGTGCAGGAAGATGGGATTAGAAAGGGCACCTGGGTGTCCTCGAGCTGGCATGGACAAGATGGGCCAAATGGCCTCCTTCTGTGCTGTAACTTTTCTATGGTTCTATGGTTCTAACTCTTACTCATCCTCCTCCCAAAATATTGATCCAGTTCTCTGCTTAACTATTAGCGTTTGCAGCAGTTCATTGAAGGCTCTGGTCTTTAATATGATATGGGCTGAAGTGGACAGTCCAGCTGGTGAAACCTGACCATAACTCCTGGTGGAACAAGCAATTGTAACTCCATTTGAAATGCACTCATTCCATTTTCGATTCAGACCAAATGTTGAACTCTTCAAAACCACAGGAATGTTATTGGCTTGTGTCATGAGGGTTGTGTCTTCATGTGAGACCGCACAATCTCTTCTCCTTCCTAAATAATGCAACAGCTTGCTTACTCATTCTGGCATTCACCACCACACTCACTGACTGACTTTTTGGATTGTACTTGTTTTCTTTGCTGGCAGAAGTCATGGGCCCAGAGTTTATCCTGAGTCATTCCAGAGCATACCCCCCTTTTTGCAGTTTAATCCTTTACAAATAGTGTGTGCCCCATTTTAAGTGGGTTTTGCAGCTCTATCTTCACTGTCCATAGTCGGGGGGGGGTGGGGGGGGGGGTGTGTGTGTGTGTGGTGGGGGGTGGTAGGGGTTGTGGGACCCCCTTCCCCACCCCCCCCGCCCGCCTCCCCCCCCCAACCCCCCCGTCAGTGGGCATCTCGAGATGGGGTCTTTGGGTCACAAGTTCCAAGGCAACAATGGCAGCCATGGAGCTCGGACTGAGTTTTGACAGCTCTGAGGCCCCTCAGATGTTTATGGCCCAGGTATCCAGGTCTGCAAACGGCCCTCCACCGGACATACCCCCAGAGGATGTGCTGGGGGAGACCTCAGGGGTCCCAACACCAGGACTGAGTTAGTTGAACTTATGAGGCCCCCACCTGTTACCCACAGGCAGCTCAGTTGCCCATTCCAAGGCCCCAACCAAAATGGCGGAGGCCCTGTTAGTCAGAAAGGGACAGTAAATCCTGCAGTATCTTCATCAACTGTCGGAGTCAGTCCAACAGCAGCTTTGAACCTATCCATCAGTGTTAAACTGGCAAACTACTGAGTGAAGTTCCTTTTCAGACTCAACATTGCAATCCTGTCTGCAAATCCCACTCCTCTCATTCACCTTTCTCACCTCTGCTCCACACAGTGATTAAGTGGTTAACAGTGGTTAACAGTGAGGTTGAATGTTTTGGGCTACAAGAAGATATAGACGGGATGGTCAAACGGGCAGATAAGTAGAAGATGGAATTTAACCCTGAAAAGTGTGAGGTGATACACTTTGGAAGCTGTAATTTGACAAGGAAGTATTCAATGAACGGCTTGATACTAGGAAGTTCTGAGGAACAAAGGGACCTTGGCGTGTGTGTCCATAGATCTCTGAAGGCAGAGGGGCATGTTAGTGGGGTGGTGAAAAAGGCATATCGGACACTTGCCTTTATCAATCGAGGCATAGATTACAAAAGTAGGGAGGTCGTGTTGGGGTTGTATAGAACCTTGGTGAGGCCACAGCTGGAGTACTGTGTGCAGTTCTGGTCACCACATTATAGGAAGGATGTGATTGCACTGGAGGGGGTGCAGAGGAGATTCACCAGGGTGTTGCCTGGGATGAAACATTTAAGTTATGAAGAGAGGTTGGATAGACTTGGGTTGTTTTCGCTGGAGCAGAGAAGACTGAGGGGCGACCTGATCGAGGTGTACAAGATTATGAGGGGCAAGGACAGGGTGGGTAGGGAGCAGCTGTTCCCCTTAGTTGAAGGGTCAGTCACGAGGGGACAGAAGTTCAAGGTGAGGGGCAGGAAGTTTAGGGGATGTGAGGAAAAACTCTTTTACCCAGAGTGTGGTGACGGTCTGGAATGCACTGCCTGGGAGGGTGGTGGAGGCCGGTTGCCTCACATCCTTTAAAAAGTACCTGGATGAGCACTTGGCACATCATAACATTCAAGGCTATGGGCCAAGTGCTGGTAAATGGGATTAGGTAGGTAGGTCAGGTGTTTCTCACGTGTCGGTGCAGATTCGATGGGCCGAAGGACCTCTTCTGCACTGTGTGATTCTGTGATTCTGTGATTCTGTGATTCTTTGATTATTTGATTCTGCTCCAACTCTTACTGGTTTATCAAAAGTGTGATACCCATCAAACGCTTTGAAATATAAGCACTATTGAGAAACCATTCCATGAATCCATCAACATCATCCGCAAGCTAGGAATTATCCAGTTACCCATTAAACTCTTTGACACACATTCACTCCTCTCATAAATCCATTTGTGAGACAGACACAATGCTCCAGGCAATAGCACAGTCCCACCAATTTCCACCTGGACTTCCTGACATGTCCTGCCCGTGCTCGGGTTTATTAAATAATTCCTTCTTTTAAGATGCCATTGGTGTATGTTGATTGGTTACTGCATTTGGACATAGTCACTGGTTGGTTTTAATGTAAAACAATATATTTTGTACAGAGCGAGAAGCATACTCCACAAAGCCCTTGCAGCCTTGTGTTGTAGCTTTCTTCAAACAACTTGGTCTTAAGCTCAGAAACTCAACAGAGAGAGAGGAGACCCTCCTGTTACGAATAAAAAAGCTCTGCGTTTGTCACAGTCTGACACTGAGGTGTACCATTTCATGCTCTGGACAGAATTGCCTGTGCCGAGGTGTGGGGTGTTGAAGAATGGAGCATGTTTCTGCTTCAAACTGTGTTACCTACTTCCAAGTTTTACATAGCAGGCTGTGCTCAGAGTGAAACTCTATGAATCCCTCCCCTACCCTCGAACCTATTATCTATATAGTAACTGCACCCCACCCTGCTTAAACCCCACCATCCTCAACAACTGGACCAATGTGAGGGTTTCCATTTGCAACTCCGGCTGTGGTTGCAGCCTCTCTGAGTGACTGTCTGAATTAAGGGGTGTGGGGTGGGTGAGGGAAGCAGCCACACATCAGGGACACCTGTATAAAGTGACCGTTCCTCTGCAGCTGAGACAGTTCAGATACAGCCACATTGATGTGGTTGGAGTCAGGCCTCTAGCTTCTCTGCCCACTCGAGCAACACAGAGGCATCAAAGTGTAACCAAACACTCCAGAGCTCCCTGCACCCCCCCGGCACAGACTGCAAATTCATGAGCATTTTAGAGTCTGCTGAGCAGTTGGACTGGGCATGTTGTACAATCTCCTTGTTAAAGCCATGGGGCAGTCACTGGTGGAGGCGCTCACAGCCCCTTACAATGTCATCATCCCAGTTTGGACCAGTCTCCCCTATGGTTCACACTAACAGTGCAGCCTTGCAGTGTGGGTTAGGAGAATGCCTGTGCCTGAGCTGAGAGCACAGCCTGCAGTCCAATGGGCAAAGCTGCTGCCAATCGGTGGGGTGGAGTGGGGCGGAGGTGGGTGGGGTTTCGGGCAGCCTTAGAGCACACTAAATTCCGGCTGTCCATATGGTGGTCAGCACTCTCTGGGAATCATTTAAGGGCCTTCATACTTAACCAGGACAGGTTCTTAGTACACCCAAGCTCAAACACGTTTCTCTCTCCTTCATCCACGCAGGAGGAGAATATCAGGATCATGGAGCCTGGTGAACTAGCTGTGTATCTCGTGGCACACAGAGAGTGGAGACAACGGAGGAGAGACCGATAGAGGTGCCTGGCTGTGCAGAGGGAGGAGCAGCAGCCTCAAGAAGAAGGTTCCGTACACAGCGAGCCATCACTGGTCGGTGCTGAGCAACACCCAAGGTGTACAGATGTTGCCTTTCATTCCTGCAGGTGACTGAGAACCAGTGTCGCTGAAGACTGAGCATGTCTAGGGAACTGGTTGGTCACATCTGGCAGCTGCTGCAGGACTTGGCACCAAGGGGACATGGAGGGCATCCACTACCAGTGGCTGTGAAAGTGACCACGGCCTCAATTTCTATGCCAGTGGCTCCTTTCAGGGCTCCACAGGTGACCTCTGTGGGATTTCACAATCCACCACCCACAAATACATCCATGTGGTCACAGATGCATCTTCTCCATGGCAACAACTTTGCGCATTTCACCCAGGACAGGGACAGTCAGGATGCAAGGGCCAAAATAATAAAAACAAAAAAACTGCGGATGCTGGAAATCCAAAACAAAAACAGAAATACCTGGAAAACTCAGCAGGTCTGGCAGCATCGGCGGAGAAGAAAAGAGTTGATGTTTCAAGTCCTCATGACCCTTCAACAGAACTGGGTGAATCCAAGAAAGGGGTGAAATATAAGCTGGTTTAAGGCGGTGGGGGGGTGTTGGTTGGGTGGGGGCAGAGAAGTGGAGGGGGTTGGTATGGTTGTAGGGACAAACAAGCAGTAATAGGAGCAGATCATCAAAAGATGTCACAGACAACAGAACAAAAGAACAAAACAAAAACAGAATTACCTGGAAAAACTCAGCAGGTCTGGCAGCATTGGCGGAGAAGAAAAGAGTTGACGTTTCCAGTCCTCATGACCCTTCGACAGAACTGTCAAAGGGTCATGAGGACTCGAAACGTCAACTCTTTTCTTCTCCACCGATGCTGCCAGACCTGCTGAGTTTTTCCAGGTAATTCTGTTTTTGTTTTGGATTTCCAGCATCCGCAGTTTTTTTGTTTTTAACAAAAGAACACATAGGTGTTGAAGTTGGTGATATTATCTAAACGAATGTGCTAATTAAGAATGGATGGTAGGGCACTCAAGGTATAGCTCTAGTGGGGGTGGGGGGGGCATAAAAGATTTAAAAATATTTAAAAATAATGGAAATAGGTGGGAAAAGAAAAATCTATATAATTTATTGGAAAAAACAAAAGGAAGGGGGAAGAAACAGAAAGGGGGTGGGGATGGAGGAGGGAGTTCAAGACCTAAAGTTGTTGAATTCAATATTCAGTCTGGAAGGCTTTAAAGTGCCTAGTCGGAAGATGCGGTGTTGTTCCTCCAGTTTGCGTTGGGCTTCACTGGAACAATGCAGCAAGCCAAGGACAGACATGTGGGCAAGAGAGCAGGGTGGATTGTTAAAATGGCAAGCGACAGGGAGGTTTGGGTCATTCTTGCGGACAGACCACAGGTGTTCTGCAAAGTGGTCGCCCAGTTTACATTTGGTCTCTCCAATGTAGAGGAGACCACATTGTGAGCAACGAATACAGTAGAATAAATTGGGAGAAATGCAAGTGAAATGCTGCTTCACTTGAAAGGAGTGTTTGGGCCCTTGGACGGTGAGGAGAGAGGAAGTGAAGGGGCAGGTGTTACATCTTTTGCGTGGGCATGGCGTGGGGTCATAGGTAGGGGTTGGGGAGTAGGGGGTGATGGAGGAGTGGACCAGGGTGTCCCGGTGGCATTCCGTAGGGATCGTTCCCTCCGGGACACCCTGGTCCACTCCTCCATCACCCCCTACTCCCCAACCCCCACCTATGGCCCCACCCCATGCCCATGCAAAAGATGCAACACCTGCCCCTTCACTTCCTCTCTCCTCACCGTCCAAGGGCCCAAACACTCCTTTCAAGTGAAGCAGCATTTCACTTGCAATTCTCCCAACTTAGTCTACTGCATTCGTTGCTCCCAATGTGGTCTCCTCTACACTGGAGAGACCAAACGCGACCGCTTTGCAGAACACCTGCGGTCTGTCCGCAAGAATGACCCAAACCTCCCTGTCGCTTGCCATTTTAACACTCCACCCTGCTCTCTTGCCCACATGTCTGTCCTTGGCTTGCTGTATTGTTCCAGTGAAGCCCAACGCAAACTGGAGGAACAGCACCTCATCTTCTGACTAGGCACTTTACAGCCTTCTGGACTGAATATTGAATTCAACAACTTTAGGTCGTGAGCTCCCTCCTCCATCCCCACCCCCTTTCTGTTTCCCCCTTCCTTTTGTTTTTTTCCAATAAATTATATAGGTTTTTCTTTTCCCACCTATTTCCATTATTTTTACATATTTTTAAATCTTTTATGCTCCCCCCACCCCCATTAGAGCTATACCTTGAGTGCCCTAACATCCATTCTTAATTAGCACATTCGCTTAGATAATATCACCAACTTCAACACCTGTGTGTTCTTTTGTTCTGTTGTCTGTGACATCTTTTGAGCATCTGCTCCTATCACTGCTTGTTTGTCCCTACAACCACACCATCCCCCTCCACTTCTCTCCCCCAACCCAAACACCACCCCCCCACCCCCCCCACCCCCCCACCTTAAAACAGCTTATATTTCACCCCTTTCTTGGATTCACCTAGTTTTGTTGAAGGGTCATGAGGACTCGAAACGTCAACTCTTTTCTTCTCCACCGATGCTGCCAAACTTGCCTAATTTTTCCAGGATGGAAGGGCCATTGGATTCACCCTGATCTCGGGATTCCCACAGGTACAGGGTGTGATTGACGGCACTCATGTGGCGCTCAGGTCTCTGTGACTACACTCAATGAACTTCATCAACCACAAGGGATTCCACTCACTGAATGTGCAGCTGGTGAGCGACCACCACAAACATATCCTGCAGGTATGCGCACAGTTTCCAGGGAGTGTGCACGATGCCTAGATCCTCAGTCAGTCACAGATCCCTGACATCTTCCAGGGTCCACAGAAGCTGCAGCGTTGGATCCTAGGGGACAAGGGCCACCCACAGAGGCCGTGTCTGATGACACCCGTGTAGCAGCCTCGGACTGCAGCAGAGAGACGCTATAATGAGGCTCAGGCTGCAGCTCACAACTTGGTGGAGTAGGACCTCGGGATGCTGAAGATGAGTTTCCGGTGCCTGGACCGGTCTGGTGGAGCCCTGTAATACAGTCCGCAGAGGGTGTCACACATTGTCATCGTCTGCAGTACCCTTTAGAACCTGGCGCTGCAACAGGGAGAGGAGCTGGCTGAGGAGGAGGTGGAGGAGCTGGAGGTCTCCTCCAATGAGGAGGATGCTGACGGGGATGAGGTTGAGGAGGACCTCAGAGGTGATGATGATAACAATGAGGCTCTCGCACTGGTTAGATGAGGCAGCCACGCTCAGGAGACCCTCATAGCTGTAAGATTTGTAGAGGATGATGACGAGATGCAATGAAGAGACACCATAGATCCTCACATTGCATCTGTGAAAGTTTGACTCCAGTCTGGCTTATGGAAGTGCCAATAGCCTCTGGGAGAATGCTCCTGTCATGGAGACGCAGTGGAGGCCCTAATAGTCGCTCGATCACAGGAGGATGATGACAACATGAAGTGAGGACACTCCATAGATCTTCACACAGTCTCTGAGAATGTCTGACTCCTGTCTGGCCGAGGGCAGCTGTAGTAATTATAGTTTTGGGAAATGTTGAACTGTTGCTTTAAGAATAATCCTGTGCTGTAAGATCACATGATCTGTATAAACCAATGTGTTAGCAGTGCTTGGAACCTCTACAGAGGGAAATAATTTTTTAGTTATGGAGTTTGATGCATACATGTAACTGCTGCTGCTGTCTCGTAAATAAAACCAAATGTTTCCACTAAGAAAAGTTGTCTGAAGATCAACTCTATAACAAACTGGTGATGAGGATAAATCAGATTCGGTGCTGTACCTCACCCAGTGATTATGAATATTTAAGTTTGTTAAAAAATAACAGAAGAGATACTCATCCGAAATGCCACAGTTTGGCAGAATCGATCGCTTTGAGCCAGCCACAGATGAATGGTCTCAATATATAAAACATCTTGCACTCTTCTATCAAGCCAATGACATCAAGGGGAGGAAAAGAGGAGAGCGATTCTCCTGAGTATTTATGGGAAAAAAACCTACAGTTCAATTTGAAGCTTGATGGCCACCAATGCCCCAGACTTGAAGACTTTCAGTGAATTAGTAGACCTTGTTAAAGGACATTTTCAACCCAAACCCTCTGTCACAATGAGAGGTTCAGGTTCAATTCATTGAATAGAGCCCCGGGGGAGACCCTTGCTATCTACATGGTGAAATTAAAACAACTAACAGAATATTGTGATTTCAGTGAAACCCTGAGTGACATGCTCAGAGATCACTTGGTCTGTGACATGGAGGATGTTATTGAGCGAAGATCGCTGGCTGAAACGAATCTTGATTTTATGAAAGCGTTAGGAATAGCGCTTGTGATGGAAAGCGCTGTGAGGGGTGCACAACCGATTCAAAATGGCTCCGTTCGCCTAGTCAGGCAGGAACGTCAGCCGAAAGTGTCGTGAAGACCTGGGACTCCACCACAAAGCGGGAAATAGCCCCTACTAATTGAAAAACTAGAGGAAACAGCTTAGCAGCAAATTTGAAAATTAAGTTTATCAATGTGGAGACAATCGTACTCCTAACGATTGGCAATTTTAAAAGGTGGAGTGTTATTTTTCTCATAGAAGTGGGCACATATTGGAACGTTGTAAAGCACAATTAAAACAGGCTTTTAGACAACAAATGAAGTCCAATGAAGTATATAGTGTGGAAAAGCCAGAAACAACCAATTCTGGCATTTATTCCTTATTTAACATGGAAGTTGGGAAGACAGAGCCAATTACTGTCACATTGCAAGTGAATGGTAAACCATTAAAAATGGAAGTAGACAAGGGAGCTTCAGCCACAATAATAGGGGAACACACTTTCAGATATTTAAATAAAGGTGATAAACAATTAAATTTGGAACAAACCTCTGCCAAGCTGAAAACATACACAGGTGAAGAAATCCAGGTAAAAGGTATCATCAGAGTAACAGTTCATTATAGACACCAAACAGCACAACTGCCAGTGATGGTGGCAGAAGGTGAAGGGCCAAGCCTTCTAGGGTGAGATTGGTTAAAGGTGATTAAATTAAACTGGTGTGAAATCTTCCAGTTGTGAGCAGGAGGACTGCCAGAGCTGCTAAAAGAAATGACACTGTTTTCAAGGATGAACTGGGAAAAATCAAAGGCCTACAGGCCAAGATTTATGCGGACCCAGAAGCAACTCCTCACTTCTTGAAAGCGAGACTGGTGCCATACGCCCTGAGAGAGTAGGCTGACACTGAGCTGAACCAGCTACACAGAGGCTGGGTGTCATAAAAGTGGTTCAGTTCTCAGAGTGGGCAGCACCCATAGTCCCTGTACTAAAACTGGATCAGACCATCCAGACCTACAGGGACTATAAACTAATGGTCAACAAAGCAGCCAAACTGGACAGGTACCCTATTCACAAGATTGAAGACCGCTATGCCAAACTAGCAGGAGGGACAACGTATACAAAGCTTGACGTCACACATATCAGCAACTGGAACTGGATGATGTTTCCCGAGAATTTGTGACCATAAACGCCCAGAAAGGGTTATATCAATACACATGCCTGCCCTTCAGTGTTTATTTGACCTTTGCCATTTTTCAGAGGACAATGGAGGGCTTGCTATAAGGACTACTTCAATTTGTGGTCTACCTGGATGATGTACTGATAACTGGATTCACAGAAAATAAGCACTTGGCTAATCTAGAGGCAGACCTGAGATGATTTTTAGAAGCAGGAATGCACCTAAAAAAGGAAAAATGCACTTTTCAGGCAAATGAAGTCATTTCTTTGGGCCACTGGGTAGATGCCGAAGGGCTACTACCTGTTGAAGAGAAGGTTAAAGCAATCAGAGAGGCACCAGCACCTAAGCACATCTCCAAACTTAAACCATTTTTAGGGATGGTAAATTATCATGGCCGATTTCTACCAAATTTATCCACAGTTCTAGGCCCTCTACATTCACTGCTAAAGATAAACCGGCGTTGGGTTTGGGAGTCACCCCAAGTATTAGCCTTCGTGAAAGTAAAACAGCTCTTGCACTCTTCAAATTTGTAAGTGCACTACGACACAACAAAGGAATTGGTACTAACCTGTGATATGTCCCCCTATGGAGTGAGAGCAGTACTATCTCACAAGATGGACGACAGTACAGAGAGGCTGATAGGTTATGTATCCAGGACACTTACCGCAGCTGGAAAAGGATATTCTCAGATCAAAAAGAAAGGTCTGTCAATTATTTTTGGAGTAAAGAAATTCCATCAATATGTGCATGGGTGATATTTCACAATTGTATCAGGCCACAAGCCACATTTGGGTCTTTTTAGTGAGGAAAAGGTTATACCTCCAATAGCCTCCACAAGAATACAAAGACTGGCCCCAGTTTTGGCAGCATATGAATGCACATTTGTACATAGACCAGAGATTCATACAGCAAATACCGATACCCGAGTCATCTTCCTTTGCAACAGAATGATGAACATGTCCCATTTCCACAGGAATTTCCCAGATTCCTCACCAGTCTGTACCAGGGAGATAAGAAACTGGATGAAATGTGATCCAGTCCCGTCTCGAGTGAGAGACCAAGTGTTACATGGATTGTCCCAGGAACCAGTCTCTGATGAATTGAGGCCGTTCTTCAACCGAAGACACAAAATGAGCAGTCAGGATGGTATTCTATTATGGGGTGCATGGGTAGTAGCTCCTGTACAATGATGGGAACTAATAGAGTTACACAGTGCCCATCCAGGAACCTCATGAATGAAGACAATAGCATGAAGTTATCTTTCATGGCCGGGAATGGACGGTGATATTGAAAATGTGGTAGAACACTGTGTGGTGGCAGCCCCACTGCACCCATGGGAGTGTCCTGGTAGACCCTGGGTGTGATTGCACATAGGTTACATCAATTGTTTCCTTGGAACCATGTTTCCACTGATTATAGATGCTCATTCTAAGTAGTTAGACGTTTAAGAGGTAAAGTCACCAATGTCAGGTGTTACTATAGAAAATCTAGGCCAGAGCTTCACCATCCATGGATTGCCAGAAGTAATCATCTTGGATGCTCACACTGCATTGACGAGCGCTAAGTTTCAAGGATTTGTCAGCCTCAATGGCATCCACCACATGAAGACTGCACTGTACCATCCGTCATCTGACGGACTGGTGGAAAGAGCAGTACAAACTTTTAAGGCAGGAATGAATAAGTTAACAGGTGAATCATTAGAAACTAGACTTGCCCATTTCCTATTTCACAATCCCCTCACACTAAGGCAGGAGCAACACCTGCAGAATTATTGATGAGGCACTATCTTCAAACAAGACCAAGCCTGATACTTCCCAATTTGGAGGGGAAGGTGGAGAAAAGTCAAGGGAACCAAAAAGCGACTCATGATTTGCATAGTCGTGAGTGACAATTTACTGTTGGGGAAGCAGCATATATAAGGAATTTCAGTGGAGGACCAAAGTGGTTACCTGGTAAAGTAAGATCTGTGACCGGACCATTGTTGCACCATGTGGAAGTGGATGGCCAGATCACCCATAACCATGTGGATCATTTAAGATAAAGGGAGATACCCCAACAAAATATTGTTTCACCTGTAGCCATTGCTGAACCTATGGTTCCTGTTATAGTTGCTCAACCAAGGACAGACATGTCTGAGGTCTCTGTCAGAGTGGAAGACACTAAACTGCCTGTGCCACATGAGATACCTGATGTTAATGCAGTTCCAATGAATGTGGTTCCTGCAAAAGAATCTGAAGTCGTGGAGCTATGACATTCCACATGGATCTGGAAACCACCTGAAAGACTGAACCTGTAATTTCATGACCTGTGTAACATTGTAATGTCATAAGATAAATATCCTTGTAAATACAAAAAGTACAGAAAAGTTAAAGGGGGAGGAATGTAGTAGTTATACTTCTGATAAACATAGGACTGTAGCTTTAAGAATAATCCTTTGTTGTAAGATCACATGGTCTGTGTAAACCAATGTGTTAGCAATGCAGGGAAGCTATACAGAGGGGAGTTCATGTTTAGTTATGGAGTTTGATGCACATGTGTAACTGCTGCTGTCTTGTAAATAAAGCCAAATATTTCCTCTAAGAAAAGCCGCCTGAAGATCAACTCTATAACAGCAGCTCACTTGCGCTCTGTGTTCAGGGTCATATCATAGCGACCCAGCCATGAAACTTTAGAAGCATCTGATCCTTTGTCCACTTTCAGCACCTGAGCCCATCAGGCGGACAGCGTCACTGGTCACAGATGCTGAAGAGATGGGGGCCAGCCCCACCTTAAAGGTGCTGAGACCCACACAGAGAGAATGAGGGAACTCTGCGATGCCTGCCCACTACATTTTGGCAGCAATGACCAGCACTGCTGAGGTGCAGGCATCAGTAATGTGTCCAGGGAGTGTGAGGCTAGAGCATCACTGTGGTCTGAAGGCTGCACAAACACAGGTAAGAGGCCCTGGACTGAGACACCTGCCTTTATCTTGTACAGAAAGGTTTCACATCTGAGTGACACGAACACTGCTCATCAGAACATAGGCAGGGAGACATTCTTGGAGGTTTATTGACAATAGTGATAACAATGTCCTGGGCATCCACAGTGGAGGTGGAGGTGGAGACAGCCATCTGACTGTGACGCCCTGTCTGTGATGATTTTGAAGGGCGTCCTCTGGAGGGTTGAGACCTGGAGGGCCCCGGCCTGCTTCTGGTTCTATCACCTCAGTCTGAAGGTGGACAGACTCCTCCATCGTGCCTTACAATCTGAGGAGTACAGCAGACATCCCTTCCTGATGTTCCCAAGCTTGTCTTTGCAGCTCCAGCACCTGTGACATGACCGAGTCCAGAGGCTCCTCATCTGACTCGGACTCAGCAACGTTCTGGCCTCCAGCAGCTCCTCCGAGTGCCAGGGACCTGGGAAGTCCCTGCCTCCACCTGCTGTGGATCAGACTGTGCGAGGTACTCACCAGATTGTGCTCCCGAGGCTACTCTAAAGCTGAGTCCCACCGAGGTGTGTGTCTCTGCGCTGGTGGAGGGTGTGGGTGAGGCTGTGATGGGACTTCAGGGAGGGTGCCTCCAGATTCCTCTTCAGAGGTTTCTTCAGGGTTTGATTAGAGTGCCTGAGTCATGGACTCTGTTGGCTGTTTGGCAGATGTGTCAGTGAAAGCAAGGGGAGATAATGAGTGCACGGCAGTGCCTGTGAAACAGGGACACATCACCCACAGCATGGTTGTCTGATGGATGTTACACTGCTGGACCCTCACCTGGTAGAGCAGCGCTGACCCTCACGGTCAGCACAGGACCGGTCCTGGTCATCGCCGGCCAGCTGGATGGCTCTGTTTTCAAAGTCCGTGAGGGCCTTGATTTCAGGTATTCCTCCACCAGCCTGTGACCTCTCCCTCTTGTTGTGTCCCAGCTTGTCCTGAATGAATAGAGATGGGGAGAGTGTATCTGGACACCTGCTAGGCCCGATGATAAGTATGTCTGTCCTGTGTGGGTGGTGAGTGGTCCCATGGATGGGATGAGGACAATGAAGGTGTGTGTCTGAGTGAGAGAGAGTGAACGGTGATGTCCCTTGCACTGGCAGTGAGTGAGGGCCCTGTGGGGGTGTGATGGGTGTGTGAGTGTGTGAGTTGAGAGTGATGAAAAGAGTGACTTACCCTGGCAGAACAGAGGAGATGATTCACTGGCGTGCGGCACTGGGTGGCTGTCCCCTTTATCAGGGCATTGGCACTGACCACCACTGCCACTGCCTCCCAAGCTGGATTGGCCACGTTGCTGCCCATCCTGAGGCCAGAGTGGGGGTAGAGGACATCCTGACGAGACTCCACTGGGTCCAAAAGGTGCTCGAGGGATGTGTCATTAAACCTGGGGGCTGCAGCCTTTTTGCCTTACTGGACCACCCAGTCTCCTGTGGTGTGGTCAGACACTGGGAGCGCTGAGAGGTGGGTGCACGGCTACACTTCAAACATGGGCGCCCGGTGAGGTGATGGTGCGGAGGGTGAATGAGAGCCCACCCACCATGGAAACGGCCTGTTTCCTGGGAATGGATCATTCATGTGGCGGGTTTGACACGATGCAGCATGGCCGATGGGTAAAACTGTGCAAATCTGGGACGATCCCACCACTGGTGTTTCTCTCAGCTCGTCTTCATTCTGAGTCACTGCAAGATCTCGCAGCAGCTCCTGTTCTCCGTCTATGTCTTCAGATGTCACTTTTCTCCTGTTATTTTCTTTGTTCGATTCACTGCTCCCAGATTAATCGGGGGTTGTGTGTTCAATCTTCATTATTCTGCGGGAAATTTGAGAAGGTATCAACCTATCAGATTTTGGGTACCATTTCAAAGCTTGTAGATTTCACAAGGCCTGGGATTGTACTTAATAAATGGGAGACCTGCAAAAACAAACAGGAGCACTCAAATAAACCTTCAGCATGTTTATGTAAATAACAAATAGATTTCGATGCAGGAGAAGAGGTACATTTTGTTAGGAAGAGTAACGAGACCATTTGCTTGTTGGGAAATAGCTGTGTAAATGAGATAGAGGGGCAAAGGAATAAAAGGCATATGGATGCATGATAACTAAAAGTAGTCCCGTGTTATGCAGAGGTCTTGTGGGTAGTACCCCTGCCTCTCACCCTCAAGATTCAAGTCCCACTCGAGGATTTGTTGGTTGTGGGAGGAATAGTCGCGATGTGGTTCAAACAGGTTGTTAGTCAATCTGCTAATCTCCCCAACACCTTCCCAAAGGGGAAAAAAGTGCATATGAAGACATGAAACAAACACGTGACACATTTTTCAAGGCCATAAAAATGCGATTAAAGCCCTGGAGTTTAATCCTTGAGGAGGAGAATTAAAAAGCAGAGTCGTCAACAGGCAGAATGATCCCAGGTTTGTGATGAGTGTGATAGCGGGTGTGAAAAGAGACATTTTATCCTCCGGATCGTCCCATTCCCGGTGCATCCCAACTCATTACCAATGCATTCACAGTAAACCAACCCCCCGCACTGCTCTGGCCACAGGAGGTCCAGCAGAGTCACCAATCCAGCCTGGGAGGCGGGGGTAGTGGGGGTCAGCGCCAACGGAGCACGGAGGAGGTCAGCATCCAGTGCAGGAAGAGGATGAATGGTCTCCTCCATTCCCCAGGGTAACTCACTCTTCTCATCACTCTCAATTCACACACTCACAAACCCATCACACACCCACAGGGATCTCACACCTCAAGGGACAACACCACTAACTCTCACACACACCCTCACATCTCCATCAGGCTCATACCCTCTGGAGCTCGTGTCCTCATCCTGTCCATGTCTCCGCTCACCACACAAACATTCCACACAGTGTCATGTGTCCCACTCACACTCTCTCCATCTGTTTCCATGCAGGAGAAGCTGGCTCACATCAGCAGGGAGAGGTCCCAGACCAGGGGCTGGAGTGACCCACATTGAGCCCCTCACTCACTTTGAGGAGTGAGTCCTCGCGCTGACTGGTGAGGGTGTGGACCCTGCCTGTGGTGACAGTGAGGTCGGTGGTGAAAACCCTCATGAGGATCCTACACCACATCATCCCTCTCTCAGCACAACTGTGAGTGTCTCTCTCTCCTGCTTTTGACTCTGCTGCCATGCACTCATTATCTCTACTTTGGTTCACAGGGAGCTCTGCCAAGTGACCGACACCCTCAGTCAGACAGTCCCTCAGCTCCATCCACATCCTCACCTCCAGCCAAGAGGTCACCTCCTCCATTGAAGAGCTGGAAATAAGCAGCCTGGAAGACCCATCACAGCACTTACCCACACCCTCCACCAGCTCAGAGACACACACCTCGGTGGGACCTAGATCTAGAGCAGGCTCGGGTTCACAATCTGGTGGTCACTGCACGGACACGTGTCCACAGCAGGAGGCGGCAGGTTCAGCCCAGCTCCCCGGCACTCGGAGGGCTGCTGGGGAAGAGGCATCTGTGAGGTCCGAGTCAGATGATGAGCCTCTGGACTCGGCCTCCCAACTCATCCTGGAGAGTCAGCAGAAGGTGGGGGACCATCACACAGAGCTGTTGGGGGCCCTCAGCAGAGGGGTACGTGAGTCAGAGGAGTGAGTCCGCCTGCTCTCTGATGAAGTGATGCCCACATGTACCCGTATGGAGGTCTCCATGGGGAGGATGGTGGACACCATGGAGACCCTGGTCCAGCAGAACGTGGAGATGTGTGCAGACCCGCACTCCATCGCGGGAGCCATGGGTGAGTTCCTGCAGTGGCCACACGAGAGGGAAACGGGGCACCTCGATGTCCCTCCAGGTGCTCCCTCCCCTCAAGGAGTCAGGTCGAGGCCCTCGGGTACCCGAAGGGAGGAGGAGCAGCAGCTGGACACCTCTGGGTCATCCACTCAGGAATCTCAGAGGCTGGCCTCTCCCTCCGAGTCCCCTTTGTCTGTGACCCCCTCAACCTCATCCTCTGTCACCACAGAGGGAGCAGCTGGTCCACAGGAGGACAGCCAAAGCAAACCGGGGCCCTCAAGGCCTCGGCTCTCCAGAGGACCCACACTGAAGGCATCAGAACCAACAGGGCCGACCATTACACAGGCTGTCTCCACCCCTGCTGCAGATGTCAGGGCAGCACCTAGAAATGTTAGGCCTGGAAATTCTGGTCACAAGTGGTTGCATGGGTGAACACATTTTTTAAAAATTAATTTACAGGTTGTGAGCTTCGCTGGCTGGGCCAGCATTTATTGCCCATCCCTAATTGCCCTTGAGAAGGTGGTGGTGAGCTGCCTTCTTGAACCGCTGCATTCCCATGTGGTGCAGGTACACCCACAGTGCTGTTAGGGAGGGAGTTCCAGGATTTTGACTCAGCGACAGTGAAGGAACAATGATATATTCCCAAGTCAGGATGGTGAGTGACTTGGAGAGGAACTGCGAGGAGGTGGTGTTCCCCATGTGTCTGCTGCCCTTGTCCTTCTAGATGGTAGTGATCGTGTGTTTGGAATGTCCAAGGAACCTTGGTGAATTCCTGCAGTGCATCTTGTAGATGGTACACACTGCTGATACTGTGCCTCGGTGGTGGAGGGAGTGAATGTTTGTGGAAGGGGTGCCAATCAAGAGGGCTACTTTGTCCTGGATGGTGTCCAGCTTCTTGAGTGTTGTGGGAGCTGCTCTCATCCAGGCAAGTACGGAATATTCTATCAAACCCCTGACTTGTGCCTTGTAGATGGTGGACAGGCTTTGGAGAATCAGCCCGTGAGTTACTCGTCACAGGATTCCTAGCTTCTGACCGGCTCTTGTAGCCACAGTATTTATATGATTAGTCCAGTTCAGTTTCTGGTCAATGGTAACCCCCAGGATGTTGATGCTGGTGGATTCAGTGATGGTAATGCCATTGAATGTCGAGGGGTGATGGTTAGATTCTCTCTTGTTGGAGATGGTCATTGCCTGACACTTGTGTGGTGTGAATGTTATTTGCCACTGTCAGCCCAAGCCTGGATATTGTCCAGGTCTTGCTGCATTTGGACATGGACTGCTTCAGTATCTGAGGAGTTGTGAATGGTGCTGAACATTGTGCAATCATCAGCGAACATCCCCACTTGTGACCTTATGATGGAGGGAAGATCATTGATGAAGCAGCTGAAGATGGTTGGGCCGAGGACACTACCCTGAGGAACTCCTGCAGTGATGTCCTGGAGCTGAGGTGACTGACCTCCAACAACCACAACCATCTTCCTTTGTGCTCGGTATGACTCCAACCAGCAGAGAGTTTTCCCCTGATTCCCATTGACTCCAGTTTTGCTGGGGCTCCTTGATGCCACACTAGGTCAAATGTGGCCTTGATGTCAAGGGCAGTCACTCTCACCTCACCTCAGGAGTTCAGCTCTTTTGTCCATGTTTGAACCAAGGCTGTAATGAGGTCAGGAGCTGAGTGGCCCTGGCGGAACCCAAACTGGGCATCAGTGAGCAGGTTATTGTTAAGCAAGTGCTGCTTGACAGTACTGTTGATGACCTCTTCCATTACTTTACTGACAATGGAGAGTAATAGGCTGGGTTGGATTCGTCCTGCTTTTTGTGTACAGGACATACCTGGGCAATTTTCCACATAGCCGGGTAGATGCCAGTGTTGTAGCTGTACTGGAACAGCTTGGCTAGGGGCACAGCATGTTCTGGCGCACAAATCTTCAGTACTATTGCTGGAATATTGTCAGGGCCCATAGCCTTTGCATTATACAGTACCTACAGCCGTTTCTTGATATCATGTGGAGTGAATTAAATTGGCTGAAGACTGGCATCTGTGATGCTGGGGACCTCCGGAGGAGGCTGAGATGGATCATTCACTCGACACTTCACCACCCCCCATACTCCCTCCTCCCTCCCATACTCCCTCCTCCCCCGTACTCCCTCCTCCCTCCTGTACTCCCTCCTCCCTCCCATACTCCCTCCTCCCTCCCATACTCTCTCCTCCCCACCATACTCCCTCCTCCCTCCTGTACTCCCTCCTCCCCCCGTACTCCCTCCTCCCTCCCATACTCCCTCCTCCTTCCCATACTCCCTCCTCCCCACCATACTCCCTCCTCCTTCCTGTACTCCCTCCTCCCCGTACTCCTTCCTCCCTCCCATACTCCCTCCTCCCTCCCATACTCCCTCCTCCCCACCATACTCCCTCCTCCCTCCTGTACTCCCTCCTCCCTCCTGTACTCCCTCCTCCCCCCGTACTCCCTCCTCCCCCATACTCCCTCCTCCCTCCCATACTCCCTCCTCCCCCGTACTCCCTCCTCCCTCCTGTACTCCCTCCTCCCCCGTACTTCCTCCTCCCCCCGTACTCCCTCCTCCCTCCCATACTCCCTCTTCCCCCCGTACTCCCTCCTCCTTCCCCTACTCCCTCCTCCCCACCGTACTCCCTCCTCCCTCCTGTACTCCCTCCTCCCTCCTGTACTCCCTCCTCCCCCGTACTCCCTCCTCCCTCCTGTACTCCCTCCTCACCCCGTACTCCCTCCTCCCCCGTACTCCCTCCTCCCCCCATACTCCCTCCTCCCTCCTGTACTCCCTCCTTCCCCTGAATTCCCTCCTCCCCCGGAAACCTCCTTCCCCTTCCCAACCTCACACCCCCAACACCTTCACCAACCCTCATTCTAACCTCAGCCCCACCAGTACCTTCATCCTCCCACTCCCACCCTCAACCCGCCCCTCCCCACCCCACCACTGTGCACCTTCCTCTCTCCCCCGGCTAATAATCCAGAGCAGCCCATGGCCAAGGCAGTGATGTTCCGAAGCAGACACGAGACATCACCGGAGACCCTCCCACCTCCCATCAGCCGTGTCCATGAGGACCCCCCCAGCGTGTGATACACGTGTTCCTCCAGATTCTGGTCGCTGTGGGGCTCCAGCATCTTCTCCTCAGGTGCCCGCGATATGAGTAAGTCCCTAACAGTAAGTCCCGACTCCTGCACGTCACACTTGTGCAGATGTGCTCTGGGCCGGTGTGTTTTCCTCCCAGTGTAACTGTAAATTAGGCCAGGGTGGGGGGGGGATGATTCCAGTTGGACCTTACTTTGCATCCAATTAGTGGGAAGTAAACCGGGTTCACGCTGACTTCCAGTGGGGTCTGTGTTCCACCAGGACAGGTATGATTGGATAAGCCCGCTGTGATCTCACACCGGCGTGAAACCGGTTTCTGCCCTTCATGCCGAATTCTACCCCCACCGCTCGCCATGACGCTCACTGTCAACGGGACCGGACAATTCCACCCAGCATGCAGAGAACACTCTGGTTAAGCCGCACTTGGTGAACTGTGGGATCCATTCTATGGAAAGAGTACAGAGGTACTGGACCAGGGACAAAACCCTTCACAAGAATGATACCAGAACTGAAAGTTTCCAACCAGCTGGGTACATTCTGCCTTAATGATCTAAATTTTTAATTACTTTCCCTGCAATTTTCAGGCATTTTGGAAATCTGGATGATGGAAAGATTGATAATAAAGGATAATCAAACAAAACTAAAGACTGGATAATTCTTTGATAGCAGCATTAAATTCGGGGAGAAAATGGAGCCACTTTTTTTGGGTCAAGGGGATTGAGAAACAATATTATCTTCAAGGTAGCATGATCGCGAGCCAATGAAAGCAAACCTCCTGCCAGTTGAGTCAACAAGCAACAGCAGGATATAAGGGCCACAGGAATACCCACAACCTCCTCCCCACTAATGAAGGTTGGTCATGTGGGAGTGGGCAAATAAGGATAATGGGAGTAAACTAGCACCAGCAAAACATTACAGCTCTTCTTATCTCTTGAAGTCAGCCTGCAGAGCGCACTGATGCTCAATGTAGTTGAGGTGAACGACATGAGGATGGATATCTCTGACCAAATTTACTGCTCATTTCCCTCTCCTTTGTGAGGCCCTCGTACGTTCCCCAATTCTCCTTCTCTCACCTGATTGCTCCTTCCCCCACTGCGGGTAGTGAGGAAAGACAGGGCTGGAACCTCCACAAATTAACCAGCCAGCTCTCCTACTGTGGGAGCGAGATTCCTCACCTTCTGAATCGACCTTGCTCTTGTTCATGATCCCACAGCATGGGGCCGGAAAACCCCGGCCAAGGGGTCACCACCAAGATTGGCCACGCATTGTCACAGCACGGTCCCGGCTGTCCAAGTCCAGGGGGTCTCCCAGTCAGCGTTGGCCGATTTCCCACATGAGGAGGGGCAGAAGGAGCTGGCTAGTCACACTGGCCTCTCTTGCCCTCCTTCTTAGTTCATGTAGTTAGATCGTGAGTGACACGACCCGACTTGAGTGCAGATCGACTCCCAGCGCACACATGGGGGATAAAAATGTTGGGCGGAGTTTTCCCAGATTTGCTCTAAGTGAGGTAGCGGGCAGCTCAAACAAGGTTTTACCCCTCCGCCATGATGGCGGGTTTTCTCTCCATATCGTCCCAAAGCCGCCACATTATTTGGGCATTCCCGGGAAACACGCCCCTTCCATAGCGGGCAGGCTCTCGTTCACCCGCCCGCCAACGCCCCACAGCTTCATCACGCCGGGCGCCATGTTTGAAGTCCAGCCACAAGCTCACGGCCTCAGAGCTTCCAGCTCACCGCCACTCGCTGCCTGGGAGACACAGGCCTGAAACTGAAGAACACTGCAGCCCCCCAAGGATCAGCGACCCACCCCTCGAGCGCCTTTTGGACACGGTGGATGCTCGCCGGGATGTCCCCAACCCCCGTTCAGGCCTCAGGATGGGCAGCAACATGACCAACCCGGCTTAGGAGGCAGTGGCAGCGGTGGTCAGTGCCAAGGCACTGCTAAAGAGGACAGATACCCAGTGTCACAAGAGGATGAATGATCTCCTCCGTTCCCCAGGGAAAGTCACTCTTTTCATCACTCTCAACTCTCACACTCACAAACCCATCACACACCCACAGGGCCTTCACTCACTGCCTGTGCAAGGGACATCACCATTCACTCTCTCACACTCACCGTCATTGTCCTCATCCCATCCATGGGACCACTCACCACCCACACAGGACAGGCATCTTTATCATGGGGCCTTGCAGGTGTCCTGCTGACACTCTCTCCGTCTCTAATCATACAGGACAAGCTGGCACACGACAACATGAGAGGTCACAGGCTGGTGGAGGAATACCTGAAATCAAGGCCCTCATGGACTTTGAAAACAGAGCCATCCAGCTGGCCGGCGATGACCGGGACCGGTCCTGTGCTGACGGTGAGGGTCAGCGCTGCTCTACCAGGTGAGGGTCCAGCAGTGTAACATCCATCAGACAACCATGCTGTGAGTGATGTGTCCTGTTTCACAGGCACTGCCGTGCACTAATTATCTCCCCTTGCTTTCACTGACACATCTGCCAAACAGCCAACAGAGTCCATGACTCAGGGACTCTAATCAAACCCTGAAGAAACCTCTGTAGAGGAATCTGGAGACACCCTCCCTGAAGTCCCATCACAGCCTCACCCACACCTTCCACCAGTGCAGAGACACACACCTCGGTGGGACCCAGCTTTAGAGTAGCCTCGGGATCACAATCTGGTGAGCACATCGCACAGTCTGATCCACAGCAGATGGAGGCTGGGACTTCCCAGGTCCCCGGCACTCGGAGGAGCTGCTGGAGGTCAGAACGTTTGCTGAGTCCGAGACAGATGAGGAGCCTCTGGACTCGGTCATGTCACAGTTGCTGGAGCTGCAAAGACAAGCTCGGGAACATCAGGAAGGGATGTCTGCTGTACTCCTCAGATTGTAAGGCACGATGGAGGAGTCTGTCCACCTTCAGACTGAGGTGATAGCGCCAACATTGCCAACGCACCGAGGTCAACACTGGCAAGGTGGCGGCTGCCATGGAGACCTTGGTCCAGGATGTCACTCCTGCCCTGCTGCACGGGCTCAACTCCATCACTGACACCATAGTTGGCCTCCAACAGTGTGTACGCGAGAGGGGTTCTGGGCAGCTCGGTCTCACTCCAGCTCCCCCTGCTCCTCAAGGAGTCAGCCTGGGGCCCTCGGACACCCATAGGGAGGAGGGTCAGCAGGTAGACACTCCAGGCCCATCCACCCAGGTGACTCCGGGAGTGTCCGGCCCATCCGAATCCCCCCTTCCTGTGACCCCAGCAGCTCCAGCTCTACAGGCCGAGGCGGGTATCACTGACACACAGCAGGACCCCAAAAGCAGGCCGGGGACCTCCAGGTCTCAGCCCTCCAGAGGACGCCTATCAAGGTCATCACAGACAGGGGGTCACAGTCAGGGTGTCACAGACAGGGGGTCACAGTCAGCAGCTGCCCCCACCTCCACTGTGGATGTCTGGGGAGCACCAAGATGTAGCAGCAGGGTTAGGATGTAAGAAGGTGTAACTCTTTCGAGTACAAACCCGTTTCCATCTGTTTCAGATGAAGTTACATGGTTTCATAGTTTGCCATTGTGAGATTTGAACTCTTGATAATCTTTTAAATGAAAACCAAATCAACAAAATTGGGATAAATCAGGCACAGCCCCTAATTCAGGTCAGCTGTAAAACCAAGAACAAAGTTTAAAGGAAACTTACAAACTTTAAATCAAAATGTGATTAAAGGGGTCAACAAAACACCCCAGTCCCCGCGGTGCCCACCGAGCATGGAAGGCCTCGAGAGTGCCAGCAGACACCGCGTGCTCTTTCTCCAGGGACATCCGGCAGCGAACGTAGCCACGGAAGAGGGACAAACAATCGGGCGGGACTCCCCCGTCGATCGCCCGCTGCCTGGACCTGTTAAATGCCAACTTGGCCAGGCCCAGGAGCAGGTTCACGAGGAGGTCCTCCTCCTTCCCGACCCCCTTCCGCACCGGGTGCCCATAGATCAGGAGCGTGGGGCTGAAGTGCAAACAAAACTTCAATAAAAGGTTTTTCAAATAACTAAAAAGGGAGTGCAGCCTACAACACCCTAAAGCAGGCCGGGGACCTCCAGGTCTCAGCCCTCCAGAGGACACCTATCAAGGTCATCACAGACAGGGGGTCACAGTCAACAGCTGCCCCCACCTCCACTGTGGATGTCTGGGGAGCACCAAGATGTAGCAGCAGGGTTAGGATGTAAGAAGGTGTAACTCTTTCGAGTACAAACCCGTTTCCATCTGTTTCAGATGAAGTTACATGGTTTCATAGTTTGCCATTGTGAGATTTGAACTCTTGATCTTGGGGTTACAAACCCAGTACCATAACCACTTGGCTATTTAGGCGATTGCACAGCCTGGGCAGGGGTGTTAATCACTTGTACACAATGTTCACTTTGTAAATAAACTCCTAAGAATGTCTCCCTGCCTGTGGCTCCTTGTTCTGATGAGCAGTGTCTTGTCCCTCAGATGTGAAACGTTTCTGCACAAGATAAAGGCTGGTGTCTCAGTCCAGGGCCTCTTCCCTGTGTCTGTGCAGCCTTCAGACCACAGTGATGGTCCAGCCTCACACTCCCTGGACACATTACTGATGCCTGCACCTCGATGGTGCTGGTCATTGCTGCCAGAATGTAGTGGGCAGGCGTCACAGAGTTCCCTCATTCTCTCTGTGTGTCTCTCAGCACCTTTAAGGTGGGGCTGGCACCCATCACACCAGCATCTGTGACCAGTGATGCTGTGCACCAGCTCCTGAAGGGCTCAGGTGCTGAAGGTGGACACAGCATCAGATGCTTCTAAAGTTTCCTGGCCAAGTCTCTATCTGACCCTGATCACAGAGAACAAGTGAGCTGCCCTTGGCCAGACAGGAGTCAGACATTCTCAGAGGCTGTGTGAAGATCTATGGAGTGTCCTCACTTCATGTTGTCATCATCCTCCTGTGATCGAGCGACTATTAGGGCCTCCACTGCGTCTCCATGACAGGAGCATTCTCACAGAGGGTATTCATAATGCCATAAGCCAGACTGGAGTCAAACGTTCACAGATGCCCCCCTCCTTCACCAGTCGCCTCAATGGCTGGGCTGCCCTTGACCCTGAACCCCCAATGCCCCTCAAGCTTGAGGTCCAACAGGCGACCCTGGCGAGTGCTGCACAACGTTACTGTGCACTCACCTCTGAGTTCCCCTCAAAGCGCAGCCCGCCAGGTGCACGCCTCTTATGAGCTGCTGTGAAACACGTCGGTGTGCTTTCCCACTGACGTGGACGGAAGATCCAGTGAGTGGAGACAATTCCAGTGGGCTGGCCTGATAGTGAGATGCTGATGTAATGCAGTGAGGTTCCCAACATCCGATGGAGGGAAATGTGGCCCTCCATCAGCGGGCTGAGTGGACCATCGCGGACTGGTTTACCAGCTTGGTGAAACCGATCGCGCCGTATTGTCCATTCACGCCACTGATCGTGCCCCATGCCAGCGAGCACAGAAACCTCCACCAGCGATTTCAGATCCACTCGGCTGTTTTGTGCTCCCAGCCATTTGTGTTTTCATGTGCGTTCTGCAAGGCACAGCTTTGCACTGTGCTATCCTGATACTCTGTAAAGCATGGGTTTAACCCATGGCATTGGACAGGATAAACATGTTCCATTCTTGCCTGTACACAGCAGTCAGGGATTCATAGTAAAGTCATTTTCAGGCCAGCAGTAATTTGGCTGACAGCTCTCCATTCAGGTGTTAGTATATTGGCTCAGAATAAATTGGAAAACATTGGAAAGTACAAGGCAAAGTCCCGGCTACGGAACTGTGAGTATTTCCGAATCACCATGACATGTCCTGTAAAATCACCACTTTCCCAGCCTCTTCCTCAGAACAGCTATCTTACATTCAAATCCTGGACTTGATACTGCAGGGACCGGATACCGAGTCCCCATAACTCATTACAAATTGAGCAGCGTGCTTCTGAAGAGATATGAATCTGTCATTCAGTTTATTTTGGAATAGTTTTAAATAAGCGTTTCGAATGACTCAGGACAGTAAATATGAGACAAGCTTTAGCTGTGAGAGTACTGAATGTATTTACCCTTACAAAGGTCCCATATACAATTCTCCCAGAAACTCTGAACAAAAAACACACATAAAGTTTAGGCTTAATCTAATAAAATCAGCTAACTCCCTCTCATACACACCGGGAAAATGATGTCGAGCAGGAGCTTAGCATATATTTCTGTAAATATACATAAATGTGCTCCTCACACAGACAGAGACACCTCCAAGCAGTTTACAGGTCGATTAATAGAAGAACATGAGGCCATTCAGCCCATCGAGCCTGTTCTACCATTGATGCAATCATAGCTGATCTTCTGCCTTAACTCTGCCAGGGTCACTCAGCTCCTGACCTCATTACAGCCTTGGTTCAAACATGGACACAAGAGCTGAACTCCTGAGGTGAGGTGAGAGTAGCTTCCCTTGACATCAAGGCAGAGTGTGGCATCAAGGACCCCTTGCAAAACTGGAGTCAATGGGAATCAGGGGGAAAACTCTCCGCTGGTTGGGGTCATACCGAGCACAAAGGAAGATGGTTGTGGTTGTTGGAGGTCAGTCACCTCAGCTCCAGGACATCATTGCAGGAGTTCCTCAGGGTAGTGTCCTCGGCCCAACCATCTTCAGCTGCTTCATCATTGACCTTCCCTCCAATATGTCAGAAGTGGGGATGTTCGCTGATGATTGCACAATGATCAGCATCATTCGTGACTCCTCAAATACTGAAGCAGTCCATGTCCAAATGCAGCAAGACCTGGACAATATCCAGGCTTGGACTGATAAGTCAGGCAATGATCATCTCTAGCAAGAGAGAATCTAATCATCGCCCCTTGATGTTCAATGGCATTACCATCACTGAATCCCCCACTATCAACATCCTGGGGGTTACCATTGACCAGAAACTGAACTGGACTAGCCACATAAACACTGTGGCTACAAGAGCAGGTCAGAGGCTAGGAATCCTGCAGTGAGTAACTCACCTCCTGACTCCCCAAAGCCTGTCCACCATCTACAAGGCACAAGTCAGGAGTGTGATGGAATACTCTCCACTTGCCTGGATGAATGCAGCTCCCACAACACTCAAGAAGCTCAACACCATTCAGGACAAAGCAGCCCCGTTTGATTGACACCCCATCCACAAACATTCACTCCCTCCACCACCGACGCACAGTAGCAGCAGTGTGTACCATCTACAAGATGCACTGCAGGAACTCACCAAGGATCCTTCGACAACACCTTCCAAACCCACGACCACTACCATCTAGAAGGACAAGGGCAGCAGATAGATGGTAACACCACCACCTGGAAGTTCCCCTCCAAGTCACTCACCATCCTGACTTGCAAACATATCACCGCTCCTTCACTGTCACTGGGTCACAATCCTGGAAGTGCCTCCCAGTGCTATGTGTGGTTGTACACACGATGACCTGCAACAGGGTGGTTCACCCTCAGTTTCTCAAGGGCAGTGTGGGATGGGCAAAAAATGTTGGCCTTTCCATTGATGCCCCAAGCCCCAGAAACTAAAGAAAAGATGTCACCCTGCTCCCTGCCCCCCTCCAATTCTCTGTCCCATTTATCCACTTAACTGGTGGGCAGCTGCTGGCCTACAGAAGCCTGGACTTTGGATCACCTTCATCAGTGATGTGCCGGTGGACACCTGTACAGTGTCCACAAACTCCACTGGCTCGATGGTAATGAGCCTGCACATACACGGACAGCTTCATTATCCCTTTTGTTCCCTCTCCCGAGTTCCTACATGTACTTCTCCAAACTCTGATGAACTTCCAGTGAGATGAGGTTCAGATATAAATTGTTAAGCTGCTTTAGTTCATTGTAGTAAGGAACTATGCACAATAACAGCCAAAACACATCCCACTTAATTAACTTGATTTCCTCTCTTTGAAAACTGATAAACCACATGTTGAGTTCCTCTCCCAAACTGACAGCTTTGTTGCTTTTTCCATCTGGAAATTTTCCAACTGTGAGAGTTTAGTCTGCACTCCAGGCCCTGCACTTTGAGCCTCCGAATGTTTGACCACCCAATGTCCCTTTGCCCATTTGCTCTGTATGTCTGCAGTCCGGGGGAGGGAGGAGGGGTGGCTGGGATTATGATGCTGATCTCGTCCCTGATCAGCAAACCCGCTAATAAAATCAGCAGCCTGCCCTCGAGGCTGAGAGGTGTGGGTTTAGCGAGAACAGGCTCTGTCGTCCTGAATAACAACTGATGTGGATTCAGCGCTGTTAATGTGGCAAAGCATGCAGAGGCTCTTGGACAAGAGCATTAGGAGATAAGTGTTAGCATTGAGCTACATAAGGAGACATTAGGACAGAGGGACCGGTCAGTGAGGTAGGTTTTAAGGAGCAGCTTATCATGGGAGAGAGGGATAGAAAGGTGGAGAGGTTTCAGGGGACTGTTCCAGAACCTGGAGCTGATGCAGCTGAAGGCACAGCCACCAATGACTGGGTCAATAAAATCGGGGATGCTCAAGAGGCCAGAATGAGAGGAATGCAGAGATCTCGCTGGGATGTGGGGACTGCAGAGGATTTCAGGGACAGGGAGGGGTGAGGGTACAGGAGGATTTAAAAACATGGGGGGAGGGGTTTTTTTAAAATTGAGGTCTTGCTTAACTGGGAGCCAGTGTAGGTCAGTGAGCACATTGGGAGTGGGTGATTGGGATGTGGTGCAAGTCGAGGCACCAGCAGCAGAGTTTGGATGACCTGAATTTAAGGGATAGGATGCGGGAGCTGAGTGCATCCCACTCTCCAGCCGGTACTCAGCTCCGAATGCTGATGACAGAGATGGTCCATCTGGGGAGCGCAGCCAGAGCCAAATACATGGCACCATGGGTCGCTGTGCAGGAGGGTACAAAGAAGTCTGGAATAGCATTAGTGATGGGGGGGTTCAATAGTTAGGGGAACAGACAGATGTTTCTGTGGTGACACAAGATGGTGTGTTGCCTCCCACGTGCCAGGGTCAAGGGTGTCACTGAGCGAGTGCTGACCACCCTGAGGGGGGAGGGTGAAGAGCCAGCAGTCGTGGTCCACATCAGTACCAATGACATGGGTAGAAAGAGGGATGTGGTCCTGCAGTCTGAATTTAGGGAGCTAGGTAGGAAATTATCAAGCAGGAACTCAAAAGTAGTAATCTCGGGATCACTCCCAGTGCCATGTGCAAGCGAGGACAGAAATAGGAGGATAAAGCAGATGAATGTGTGGCTGGAAAGATGGTGCAGAAGGGCAGGAGGGAGGGCTTTATATTCCTGGGACACTGGGACTGACTCTGGGGGAGATGGCACCTGTACAAGCCGGACAGGTTGCACCTGAACAGAGCTGGGACTGAGTTCCTTGTGGGGCATTTTGCTGGTGCTGTTGGGAGGGTTTTAAACTAAATCATCAGGGGTGTGGGAACTAGGAGAGAATATCAGACAGGGATATCAAGATGCACAGAAAACGAGGAGAAATGGATAGGACTGGACTAAGGAATAGGAAGTTAATAGGTGGGGTCAATATAAAGGGGACAATAGTAGAGACTAAATCAGGGTTACTGTGCATGTGTGTGAATGAGATTGGGGAGTTACAGACACAGAATGTCATGTGGAAATATGATGTTGTGATGATAACAGAGACCTGGCTCATGGAAGGGCAGAACTGGGTGTTAAATATTCCTGGGTACAAGGTGTTCAGGATAGACAGGAAAGGAAGGAAAGGAGGAGGGGTGGCAGTATTGGTTAAGGAGGGCATTGCAGTGCTGGAGAAAGAAGATGTCCCAGAAGATTCAAGGACAGAATCAATTTGGCTGGAGCTAAGGAACAAAAAGGTGGGATTACATTGCTCAGTGTAGTCTATAGGCTACTTGTTCGCAAGCCAATTGACCCCAATAATACACTGGCCATAATAATATATAATTACATATACATAATATATAATACACAGCCCATGTATAATATGACTGGCATGGGTAGGCGGGCTGGAAGGGGGTTACGACTTTGGGGGGCTGGCCATTTACCCAGCGGGGGGCTGGACCCCCTAAGATAGCACACACCCCCCTTTTCCTACCCACCCTGTAAAACCCATAGCCCCACCTCCCTCCCTAAACAGCCTAAATCCTCCTTGCCCAATACCTCACTCTGGGATCCCTGTCCCAGCAGCGTCTACGAATGCGTTCTTGGCACTGCCAGGGCTGTGAGGGGTGGATGCCCCACAATACACCAATTTAGCCCCCTGCTCCATGATTAAGCCTGCTCCACATTGACTTTGCTTGAGGGGGTGTGAACCAATTGTCCCCACTCCCTGTGGCCTGCTACCCAAGGATACTGAGGGCAGTCAGAGTGGAACGTGCAGAGGCACTGGCCATAATTACTCATCCTTTCTTAGGCCCAGGGATGGTCCAGGAGGACTGGAGCATTGCAAACATTACACCCTTGTTCAAAAAATGGTGTAAGGATAAACCCAGCAAGTACAGGCCAGTCAGCTTAACTTTGGTGGGAGGGAAACTTCTAGAAACAACAATGCGGGACAAAGTTAATCGTCACTTGGACAAATGTGGGTTAAGGTAGGAAAGCCAGCATAGCTCGAGTGAGGTACTCAAAAGAGAATTGGATTGCTACCTGAAAAGAGAGAATCTGCAAGGTTATGGGGATAATTCAGGGGAGTGGGACTAGGTGGAATGCTTTTTCAGAGAGCCAGTGCAGGCTTGATGGGTGGAATGGCCTCCTTCTGCACTGTAAAATCTTGTGATTCTGCGATACTGGGTTTCTTAAGGGAAAATCGTGTTTAGCCAAATTGCTGGAGCTTTTAAAGAGGTAACATAGAGGGTTGATGAGGGGAATGCTGCTGATGTGGTGTATATGGATTTCCAAAAGGTACCTGACACAGAGCCTCACAACACACCTGTGAGCAAAATTATAGCTCATGGAATAAAAGGGACAGTAACAACATGGATACAGAATTAGCTGAGCGACAGGAAACAGAGAGTTGTGGTTGATGGGTGTTTTCCAGGCTGGAGGAAAGTTTTTAGTGGAGTTTCCCAAGGGTCAGTTTTGTGACCTTACTTCCCCTGATAGATATGAATGTCCTAGACCTTAGTATACAGGGCACAGTTTTCTAAATTTGCAGATGATATAAAACTTGGGAGCATTGTGAATTGGGCAGAGGATAGTGCAGAACTTCAAAAGGACACTGACAAGCTGGTAGAATGAATGGATAGGTGGCAGATAACGTTCAATGTGAAGTGATTCATTTTGGTCAGAAGAGCATGGAGAGACAGTATGAAATGAAGGGCACAATTCTAAAGGGGGTGCAGAGGGACCTGGGTGTTTATGTGCATGTGTCGTTGAAGGTGGCAGGACAGGACAGGTTGAGAGAGTGGTTAATTAAGCATACAGGACACTGAGCTTTATTAGTAGGGGCATAGAGTACAAGAGCAAGGAGGTTATGTTGAACTTAGATAAGGCACTGGTTTGGCCTCAGGGGGTATTGTGCCCAGTTCTGGGCACCGCACTTTAGGAAGGATGTGAAGGTACTGGAGAGACTGCAGAATAGATTCAACATGATGGTTCCAGAGATGGGGAACTTCAGTTATGTAGATAGATTGGAGAAGTTTGGACTGTTTTCCTTGGAGAAGAGAAGGTGGAAAAGAGATTTGATAGAGGTGTTCAAAATCATGAGAGGTTTGGACTGGGTAGTTAGGGAGAAACTATTCCCATTGGTGGAAGGATTGAGAACCAGAGGGACACTGATTTAAGGTGATTAGTGAAAGAAGCAATGGTGACATGAGGAGGAACTTCTTCACACAGCGAGTGGTTAGGACCTGGAATATTATGCACTGCCAGATGGAGGCAGATTCAATTGTGGTTTTCTAAAGGGAATTGGTTAACATCTGAAGAGAAAAGAGTTCTCCTGATAGATATGAATGTCTTAGACCTTAGTATACAGGGCAAATAGGGAGGGTGCAGAGGAGATTTACCAGGATGTTGCCTGGGCTGGAGAGTTTTAGTTATGAGGAGAGATTGGATAGACTGGGGTTATTTTCCCTGGAGCAGAGGAGATTGAAAGGGACATGACTGAGGTATATAAAATTATGAGGGGCATAGATAGGGTAGACAGGAAGGAACTTTTCCCCTTGATGGAGGGATCAATAACCAGGGGACATGGATTTAATGCAAGGGGCAGGAGGTTTAGAGGGGATGTGAGGAAGAATTTTTCACCCAGAGGGTGGTGGGAATCTGGAACTCACTGCCTGAAAGGGTGGGAGAGGCAGAAACCCTCATAACATTTAAGAGGTATTTGGATGTGCACTTGTGATGCCATGGCATACAAGGGGGCCTAGTGCTGGAAAATGGGATTAGAATAGTTAGGAACTTGTTTGACCGCACAGACTCGATGGGCCAAAGGGCCTTTTTCTGTGCTGTTAACCTCCATGACTCTATGACATTGAAAAGAATTGTAAGGCTGCGGGGAAAAAGCAGGGGAGCAGCAATAGGTGAATCAATGGACACAATGACCTGAAAGGCCTACGCTGTAACCATTCCATGTTTCTGTTAAAGCTGCTTTACTGATGCAAATTGTTGTCAAGCCTCACAGCTAGGGAAGGGACATGGCGAGGGCTTCGGAGTGTGTTATGTTACTGTGCTCAGCCTCTTGCTATCTGCTTTTGCTTTCCCTCCTAAACATACCTTTACACCGTTAGCGCTCCTTGCTTTGGTGATGCCCGGTTCTGTTCATGGCAGACTGGGAATAACTTCCGCCTTTGCCAGTCAGAGGACTGGGAAGCAGTGAAGGAGGGTGAGGTTGTGGTGGTGTGGCTGAGGGAGGAGACGTTGAATCTGTTACATCCCTGTCCTTTGCCCCCCCCCCAACCCTGCCACGCAATGATTAGGGGCAGTCACCTCCCCACCACTTGTACTATGTGATGTGGGTCACACCATCATCATAGGGGGGGCAGCCAAAGCAATAAACTGACCACAGCCATTCCCCACACTCCATGCAGTCAAAAAGCACAATGCACCCCCTGGAATGTATGGAAGCTCTTGTCTGTGATCAAAATGTTCAAACCTGCAGCCGCCTGGTTTTTAGCGATGATTTTACCCTTTGCCCAGTTGACAGCACAGATGGTGCAGCTACAAGGGTGAGGAGTGGGGAACAATGCACCAGTGTTCGAGTCAGGTTAGCCCAAAATAGAGTGCAGCTCCTGATCCAATCATAACTAACATCAAACCTTCCATTTCCTCAACAATTTAACACCCACTGAACTTGGCAGCAGCAATTCACCCAGTTCCAGTAAACATTTGCAAGTTCAAAACACATTCCAGTTGCAAACTTGCACCTCCTTCAAACCCCCAATCAAAGGGGAGGAAATGACTTCACCAATCATAAATTGTAAATATTTTCAGAGATTTTTTAATCAGGATTAAGACGACTCGAAAGCTTTTTCAGAGCTGCACCTGCACCAGCATCTATTCATTTCATACTCCATAATGCACCAACACAAATCAATTAAACAAGTTAATCCTCCAGCTCTAAAATTTGGATCATCAGGAAACATCCACTGAAAGGTGCAAGTCTCATTGGCGACCAGCGTTTTCTCTTTATTTTAAAATTATTCATTCGAGGGACGTGGACATCATTGACAAGGGCACCATTTACAACCCAATTGCCCCTGAGAAGCTGAACACAACTGAGTGTCTTGCTCAGCCATTCCAGAGGGTATTTAAGCATCAACCACATTGCTGTGGGTCTGGAGTCACGTGTAGGTCAGTCTGAGCAAGGACAGATTTCCTTCCCCAAAGGGGACCAGTGAAACAAGATGGGTTTTCACGACAATCCATAATTTCGTGATGGCCGTTGCTGACAGGAGTTTCATAATTCCAGGTTTTATTTCGTTAATTGAATTGAAGCCGATATGATCGAATTTGAGCACCTTTCTAGGTTGTTAACTACTGGAACGCTAGAGCAGTAAGATAACCACAGTGCTGTGCTAACCCATGTGTGTAAACATGTTTACAGGACCCAGGCTGCTTAAAAACAAATTAATTTAAATATTGGTACGTGTGAGATGGTGCATTTTGATTGGAGGGGTAAGGAGGTCACATACAAAAAATAAACGATTCTAAAAGCAGTAAATGGTACAAAGGGAGTTCAGGGTGCAGACGCAGTGCAGGTTAACAAAGCCATAACACTGGGGCTCAGCTCTAGAGTATTAGCAGGCTTAAACTTGTATCGAAGCTGAGGGTTAGGTCTCACACACAGAGCACCCTGCAATTTTCCAGAATCCGATTACAAAACAAAAAGGGACATATTGAAACACTGCAGAGAGTTCAAAGGAGATTTGCAAGAACGACACCAGGAGTGGGAGGGTCTCTCCTGGTGCAGCAGGAACCTGGAATGTGCCAGTGGGGCAGAATGGCCTGCTTCAGTGCGGTATATCCGATTGTTCTGTATAGATTCTATAGGGGGGATTTTAATTCTCCCAGTGAGCAGGAAAGGAGAGTTACGGAGGGTGGGGGTGGGGGTGGGGGAGTTGCAGTTAAAATGGGATGTCTCTCTGTGTCACTCTCCCTTATCCATCTGGTAAAGGGGTTGGTTTGGGCACTGGGTGTTACTATTGTGCACTCCCAGGGCAGCCTCATTGCTGACCAGGTCAGGCTCCCAGGAGGTGCAGAGGACCCCACTGGTATATTACCCCAAGTGGCGTGTTAGCTGTGACCAGCCTGCTCCATTTGCTGGGAGCCTCTAAGGGAGTTTCAGTGGTGTCAGGGGAGCAGGAACCGCTCCTTTGAGCTCCACAAGAAACCTTCAGGCCTCCTGCTGCCTGAGTTCCCCCGACGTCACCCAGCAGCGAGGCTCCCTCCGCCACTACCCGCTGACCCTCCTGGGCTAGTCTTCACTCGCTACCATCCTAAGGGCTGCTCCACCCTGTGCCGCCACCCCCGCCAGCCAGCAGCAATCGGCTTTCTAATGGGGGGTGGGGGGGATGGTCAGGGGTTAAAGCTAGCAGGCTCTGGGTAAGGAGACAGACACTCGAGGGGGCTGCCTGCCTTTCCTGTCGAGGGGGCTTTGATGTGGCAGCAATGGAAAAGTATTTAACGCATCTTTATCCTGGTTTGTAGAGCAAGAAGCGCCCAGAGCGAAACACAAATAATGAGCTTCCCCCACACAATCAATTATTGCCTCAGCTGGTAACCCTCACCAAAGTTGTCCTTCTGCCCGATCTCGAACAGTCTCTTTGATGGGTCAAACCTCCCTTTCACAGTGAGGCCTCCGTGACTTCGAGAGTCCTCCAATGTATAACTTAGCAACACAGAGCAGGAGGGCCCTCCCTCACTCTGTGCAGTCCCATTAGCGATTTCAATCTCCCTTGTTTCAGAGAGAGGAAAGTTTTACACTGGGGTCCTGCACCATTACTCAGCAACCCTCCCCCCCACCCCCGTCCAACAACCCCACCCACCCACCCAGGGCTAATGAGCACACATGGGCCTAGGGTGAGCACAGGTCACATGACCTGACTCAGCCGGCCGTATCTATCAGGATGACTCACTGTCTGAGCAGTCAGGGGCCTGACTACGGC
The DNA here is from genome assembly GCF_017639515.1 of Carcharodon carcharias. NCBI lineage: Eukaryota > Metazoa > Chordata > Chondrichthyes > Lamniformes > Lamnidae > Carcharodon > Carcharodon carcharias. Next base: position 147,524,918 of record NC_054478.1, on the reverse strand, counting down.
TTGTAGACTGGGGCCCAAGGAGGACGGGAGATGAGGAAAACAGCAGAAAGAAATCGGAGAACAACTGGTTCATGTGTTTCCATGATATTTCAGAGGGGTTCGTTCTCAGTTTTGGATCTCGGGATAGGAACATAAGCTTTTAATGTGTATGTGGAGAGGTAACCATGGGCCTGTATCAGCAACAAAAGAATAGACCTCACTGCCTTGAATATTTATTGTACATGTGGACATTTCTATTGTGGGATTTCAACGTTAGGAAAAGTGAGTGTTTTAGAGGTGATTGTGGCCACTGATAAAATGGTGGATACCGGACAGATGCACAGGAATCTTCTTCCAATCCTGACCCCTCCTAACTGCTAATCACCTTCCTCTTGGATCCCCATCATCAGCTACTGTGCCTCTCCCAGTCAAGATTACCATCATCACCCCCACCCCTCTCTAGAACAGCCAATCTCAGTGCCTCTGCCCTTACAAACTACCACCCCCTCTCTAACCCTCCCTTCCTGTCCAAAACCCTTAAATGCATTGTGAACTTCCAAATGGCCCATCTTTGCTGAAACACTTCCATGTCCAGCCTCTCCATCTGGGCCCCTTTCCCTCCTATAGCACCTACAGCCCAAACCAAACTCACATTCTCCAGGCTGAAATCACAGCGCACGATTTCCCCTTAACCCCCCTGGTCCTTTCTGCACCCTTCGAACACACCATCCCCTTCCTTCACTTTCCCCCCATCCCCAGCTAAGCGGCTCCTGTCATCATTTGGCTTCCTCACTAACCAGGACATCTCCAGCAGGGGTTTCTCATACCCGTCACACCATAATTAGCTCAGCTGTCTCCTGAGACCCCCCCCGCTCGCTTCCTCACCTCTATGCAGATCATCATCGGCCAACATGGCGCTATCTTTCACAGCGTGCTGATGAATTCTGCCTCTCCTTCATCTCCCTTGGCCACCTTTTCTGTGCTGTCAGATTGTTTATCCAAAATCCAGACTTGGATGAGTTGGAATTTCCTACAGCCAGACTCTTCACCCTTGCCAGAAATTCCATCCTCCTCCCTGGCTGTTTTTCAAGACTGAACCAGACAGCTTATGGCTTCCGATTTGACCCAGAGTTGAGCTGCTGACACCAGGCGCTCCCTAATATCAAGAGCGATTCCTTTCCTCCTGACTTGACCCTGTGAATGCTCCTCTGTACCCGCCTATCCTCCAGCTGCTGTAAACTTCAGCTCATCCAAAACTCTGCTGTCCGTATCCTCTCGCACACTAAGTCCCATTCACCCATCCATCCCTGCTGCTTGCAATTGGCTTTCATTCTCCACCAGTGCCTCAAATTTAAGAAATTAACCATAATGTTTAAATCTCTCCCCCCCTTAGCCCAACCTCAGCTTACCTCAGTAATCTCTTCAAACTCTACCTACTTCCCCAGAACTCTCTCGCCCTCTGACTGTAACCTTGTTCATCTGCTCCCCTCTTAGCCCCACTATTGGTGGCCATGTCTTCAGCTGAGATCCCAGGCTCTTGCAGTCTCTAAGGATCCCTCTGCCTCTCACCGCCCTGTAAGACACTTGCCAAAAAATTCTTTCCTTGCCCAAGCTTTTGGCCATCTCTCCTGATATCTCCAGCTTTACCCCAGGGTCTATTTCTTTCTGATTAACATACGAATGCACATATGACCATATGAATTAGGAGCAGGAGTAGGCCCACCTCAAGCCTGCTCCTCCATGAAGTGGTGCAGGATTCTGATTCACATTGGAAGTATCCTGTAACTACATGTTGTGGCCTGCCCATTGTCAAATCATTGCTTTAATCGTTAAATAAGTTAGCCTTATATGTCATAGATAGTCACAGAGCCATAGAGGTTTACAGCACAGAAAAAGGCCCTTCGACCCATCGAGTGTGCACTGGTCAAACAAGTGCCTAACTCTTCTAATCCCACTTTCCAGCACTAGGCCCACAGCCTTGTATGTCATGTCTTCGCAAGTGCACATCCAAATACTTATAGAAACAATCTGATCGCCTCAGTAATGGTGATCATGAAGCTAACATTCAATTCCAAGTTTTTATTAATTGAATTTAAATTCCACCCGCTGCTGTGCTAGGATTCGAACCCATGTTCGTTAGGCCTGAGCCTCTGTCGAAGGGTCATGAGGACTCGAAACGTCAACTCTTTTCTTCTCCGCCGATGCTGCCAGACCTGCTGAGTTTTTCCAGGTAATTCTGTTTTTGTTTTTTTTTTCCTCTGGATTACTAGTCCAGTACATTACCACCGTGCAACCACCACCCCACTATGATAAGTTTCATGGTTATCATTCATGAGATTAGCTTTCAATTCCAGGTTTATTAACTGAATTTAAGTTCCACCATCTACCGTAGTTGGATTTGAATGCACATTGCCCCAGGGCATTAACCCATGGGCCCCTAGATTGCCAGTCCTGTGATATTAGCACTACACCACCGTCTTCCCTCATAAATGTAGAATGGGCAAATAAGCACAGATAATTTTCTTTTATTATTCAGTTATTGCCAATCCCAAATTGGAAGGGGACCAGATGGGTTTTTGCCTCACTCAACAAGTGTCTCATTAGATATTCATTGCCAGACTTTTATTGAACTTAAGTTCCACCATCTGCCAGGTAGGATTTAAATCTGGGTCCCCAGAGCATTACCCCGGGTCTCCAGTCCGGCAGCAATACCACCACATCATCACCTCCCCATCAGAGCTACCGAAGAACCCAGAGAATTAGCCTGAGCTGCAAGCCAATGACAGTCCGACGACGCCACCAGCTCCCCATTGGCATCACTCCGACAGTCAGGCACAGTGAATATATGGAGAGACTGGGAGAGTTACTTTGTGACTGATGTGAAACATTAGGTTTCTACACTTGGTGAGCACACTCAGTTCAGAGGATTGCAGCTTGAGTTTACACAGGCCGTTTTAGTGCCAATTATCCACAGCTCCACTAGGTTTACAGAACATGTTATCACAACGCTGAGTTCTATGTAAAATGATATGTAATGGGAATGTTTCTTATTTAATGACGTCAGTTTGTCCAGGCACCTTCCTCGAAGAAACAGAGGTAAAGGGACGGCATGGTCATCGAGGTTTTCATAGCTACTGTCTGAAAGGGCAGATTTATGTTTGTATGTGTGTGTGAGTGTGTGTGTCTGTCTGTATGCGTGTGTGTGTGTGTGTGTGTGTGCTTGTGTGTCTGTGTGAGTATGTGTGTGTGTGTGTGTGTATGAGTGTGTGTGTCTGTCTGTATGTGTGCGGGTGTGTGTGTGTGTGTGTGTATGTGTGTGTGTGTGTGTATGTGTGTGTGTTTGTGTGTGTCTGTGTGCATGTCCATGTATATGTGTATGTATATGTGCATGTGTGTATGTGTGTGTGTATGTATGTGTGTGTGTGTCTGTGTGTGTGTTTATGTGTGTGTATGTGTATATATGTGTGTATGTATATGTGTGTGATTGCTTATATGTGTGTGTGTGAATGCCTATGTGTGTGTCTATGTATGAGTGTGTGTGTATGTTTGTGTGTGAGTATGTGTCTGTGCGTGTGTATGTGTATGTATGTGTGAGAGAGCACGTAAGTGTCTGAGTCTGTGTGTGTGTTTGTGTGTGTGTGAGTGAGTGTGTGTGTGTCTGTGTCTGTGTTTGTGTGGGTGTGTGGGTTTGAGTCTGTGTGTGCAGGTGTGTGCCTGTGTGTGTGAGTGTGTGTCTGAATGTGTGCGTGGGTGTCTGTGTGTATGCATGTGTAGGTGTGTGTGAGTGTGTATGTCTGTCTGTATGCGTGTGTGTGTGTGTGTGTGTATGTGTGTGTGTGAGTGTGTGTGTATATGTGTGTATGAGTGTGAGGGCATGTGTGTGTGTTTGTATGTGTCTGTGTGTGTCTATGCGTGTGTGAGTCTGTGTGTGTGTGTGTGTGAGTATTTGTGTGTATGTGTGTGACTGTGTGTATGTGTGTGTTTGTGCAAGTGTGATTGTGTGTGGGTATTTGTATGTGTGTGTGTGAGTGTGAGTATGTGTCTGTGTTTGTGGGTGTGTGTATGTAGATATATGTGTGTGCATGTGTGTGTGTGCGTCTGTGTGTGTGCGTATGTGTGTGTGTGAGTGACTGTGAGTGTGTGTGTTTGCATGTGTGTGAGTGAGCATGTGAGTGTGAGTGTCCATGTGTCTGAGTGCATGTGTGAGGGAGAGAGGGTGTATGTGTGAGAGAGAGTCTGTTTGAGAGAGTGTGTTTGTGTAAATGTGTGTGTGCGAGTCTCTGTGTGTGTGAGAGAGAGTGTGTGTCTGTGTATGTGTGTGTGTCTGTGCATGCGTATGTGTGTATGTGTATGTGTGTCTATGTGTATGTTTGTATGTGTGTGTATGTATATATGTTTGTGTTTGCGCATGTATGTGTCTGTGTCTATGTATGTGCATGTATTTGTGTCTATGTATGTGTGTGTGTGTATGTGTGTGTGAGTCTGTGTATGCTTGTTTGTGAATGAGAGTATGTGTGTGTTTGTGTGCGTGAGTGTCTATGTATATGTGTGTGTATGTATGCTTGTATGTGCGCATGTGTGTATATGTGTATGTGTATGTATATGTATGTGTGTAATTGTTTATGTGTGTGTGTGTGTATGTCTGAGTGTGTGTGTGAGTGAGAGTGTGTGTGAGTGAGAGCATGTGTGTGTGTTTGTGTATCCGTGTTTGTGAGTATGTGTGTGTGTTTGTGTGTGAGCGTGTGTCTGTGTGTGTATGTGTATATGTGTGTATTTGTGTTTGTACATGTTTGCCTGTGTGCATGTCTATGTATGTGTGTGTGTGCATGTGCATGTGTGTGTACCTGTATATCTGTATGTGTGTGTGAGTGTGTGTGTGTGTGTGTGTTTATGTCTATGTATGTGTGTGAGTCTGTGTATATGTGTATGAGTGTGTGTGTGAGTGAGAGTATGTGTGTGTGTTTGTGTGTCAGTTAGTGTGTACGTATGTGCATGTTAACATGTATGTGTGTTTGTATGTGTGTGTATGTGGTGTTGGTGCATGTTTGTGTGTGTGTGTGCATGTGCATGTGTGTGAACATGTGTATGTGCGTGCATGTGTGTCGGTATATGTGTGTGTGATTGTTTATGTGTGTGTGTGTCTGAGTGTATGTGTGTGTGTGTGATTGAGAGTATGTGTATGTATTTGTGTATCTGTTTTTGTGAGTTTATGTGTGTGAATGTGTCTGTGTGTGCGGGGGTGTGTGTGTGTGAAATTGTGCGTGTGTTTCTGTGTGTGAGTGTGTATGTGTATGTGTCTGTGTGTGTGTGCGTATGTGTGTGGAACTGTGTGAGTGAGAGTATGTGTGTGTTTGTGTGTGTCTGTGTGCATGTCTATGTATGTGTGTATGTATATGTGTATGTTTGTATGTGTGTGTTTGTATGTGTGTATGTTTGTGTGTGTGTGTTTGTGTGTGTGTATGTGTATATATGTGTGTGTATGTATATGTGTGTGATTGTTTATATGTATGTGTGTGAATGCCTATTTGTGTGTCTATTTATGAGTGTGTGTGTATGTTTGTGTGTGAGTATGTGTCTGTGTGTGTGTGTATGTGTATGTGTGAGAGAGCACTTGAGTGTCTGAGTTTGTGTGCGTGTGTGTGTGTCTGTGTGTGTGAGTGAGTGTGTGTGTGCCTGTGTCTGTGTTTGTGTGTGTGTGTGTGGGTTTGAGTCTGTGTGAGTGTGTGTGCTGTGTTTGTGTGAGGGTGTGTGCATGTTTGTGAGTGTGTGCTAGAGAGAGTGTGTATGCCTTAGTCTGTGTGTGTGTGTGTGTCTGCATGAGTCTGTGTGTGAGTGTGAATGTGTGTATGTGTCTGTGTCTGTGTTTGTGCGAGTGTGTGGGTGCGTGAGTGTATGTGAGTGTGTGTGTGAATGTGTAAGTGGGTGAGTGAGTGTGTGTGTTTGACTCTGTGTGTGTTTATGAGTGTGTGTGTGTGTGTGTGATTGAGTCTGTATGTGTTTATGAGTGTGTTTGTGTGAGTGTGAGGGTGTGTGAGGTTGTGTGTGAGTGTGAGTGTGAGTGTGTGTGAATGTGAGTGTGTGTGTGAGTGTGTGTGAGTAAGTGTGTGTGAGTGTGAGTGTGTGAGTGTGTGTGAGTGTGTGTGTGTGTGTGAGTGTGAGTGAGTGTGTGAGTGTGTGTGTGTGTGAGTGTGAGTGTGTGTGTGTGTGAGTGTGAGTGTGTGAGTGTGTATGTGAGTGTGTGTGTGTGTTTGAGTGTGAGTGTGAGTGTGTGTGTGTGTGTGAGTGTGTGTGAGTGTGAGTGTGTGTGTGTGTGAGTGTGTGAGTGTGAGTGTGTGTGTGTGAGTGTGTGAGTGTGAGTGTGAGTGAGTGTGTGTGTGTGAGTGTGTGTGAGTGAGTGTGAGTGTGAGTGTGAGTGTGTATGTGAGTGTGTGTGAGTGTGAGCGTGAGTGTGTGTGTGTGAGTGAGTGTGTATGTGAGTGAGTGTGAGTGAGTGTGAGTGAGTGTGTGAGTGTGAGTGTGAGTGTGTAAGTGAATGTGAGTGAGTGTGAGTGTGAGTGTGTGTGAGTGTGTGTGAGTGTGAGTGTGAGTGTGTGAGTGAGTGAGTGTGAGTGTGAGTGTGAGTGTGTGTGAGTGTGTGTATGTGAGTGTGAGGATGGCTGGATATTTCTGGTCCTGTTTCTGTCGGGCGTCATGGCGACAATTTTGGGGGACAATATTGCGAGAAGACCAAAAATCTTTCTCATGGTGTTGTGGAAGCCGGTTGTGATCGTCCGGTCCAGCCGTCAGTGCTGGGCCCTGCTCCCTGCTGCCGGACATCCGGAATGTCATTTTAATCCCACACCCTGCCGACCGGAATCATCCCCCACACGTGACACTTCCCAGCCAGGCCAGCGAGACATCAGAACGCTGGGCCTCACAACCGGCCAGCTGCACCTAGAGGGCAGCTCAGAGGTGGGGTGCACACAATCTGGCACAGTGCTCACAGGCATCGCCTGTCGAGCATCAAGGAAGATTCGTCACACATTCAGGGGCTGCGGATGGACACGGGCCAAAGGCTTTTCCCCAGTTGAGCTGGGACAAGGGCTCCAGTGCAGCTCAGGCTGGGGGGAAAGGTGTGGGGTGGAGTAATAAGAGGAGGTTGCCAAAGATGTCACAGACAAAAGGACAAAGGGGTGTTGACAGTGGTGATATTATCTAAGGAATGTGCTAATAGGTGACATTAAGGGTAGAAAGCAGGATGAGCAAAGTACAGATAGCCCTAGTGGGGTGGGGTGCGGTGAAGGAATCGAAATGGGCTAAAAGGTAGAGATAAAATAAGGAATAAAAATAATAGAAATAGGTGGAAAAAGGTGTTTCATCTCCACCTTTTAGCCCATTTCGAACCCTTCACCCCACCCCACCCCCACTAGGGCTATCTGTACCTTCACCCCACCCCCACTAGGGCTGTCTGTACCTTCACCCCACCCCACCCCCACTAGGGCTATCTGTACCTTCACCCCAGCCCACCCCCACTAGGGCTATCTGTACCTTCACCCCACCCCACCCCCACTAGGGCTATCTGTACCTTCACCCCACCCCCACTAGGGCTGTCTGTACCTTCACCCCACCCCACCCCCACTAGGGCTATCTGTACCTTCACCCCAGCCCACCCCCACTAGGGCTATCTGTACCTTCACCCCACCCCACCCCCACTAGGGCTATCTGTACCTTCACCCCACCCCCACCCCCACTAGGGCTATCTGTACCTTCACCCCACCCCACCCCCACTAGGGCTATCTGTACCTTCACCCCACCCCACCCCCACTAGGGCTATCTGTACCTTCACCCCACCCCACCCCCACTAGGGCTATCTGTACCTTCACCCCAGCCCACCCCCACTAGGGCTATCTGTACCTTCACCCCACCCCACCCCCACTAGGGCTATCTGTACCTTCACCCCACCCCCACTAGGGCTATCTGTACCTTCACCCCACCCCACCCCCACTAGGGCTATCTGTACCTTCACCCCACCCCCACTAGGGCTGTCTGTACCTTCACCCCACCCCACCCCCACTAGGGCTATCTGTACCTTCACCCCAGCCCACCCCCACTAGGGCTATCTGTACCTTCACCCCACCCCACCCCCACTAGGGCTATCTGTACCTTCACCCCACCCCCACTAGGGCTATCTGTACCTTCCCCCCACCCCACCCCCACTAGGGCTATCTGTACCTTCACCCCACCCCACCCCCACTAGGGCTATCTGTACCTTCACCCCACCCCCACCCCCACTAGGGCGATCTGTACTTTGCTCATCCTGCTTTCTACCCTTAATTAGCATATTCCTTAGATAATATCACCACCTTCAACACCTCTTTGTCCTTTTGTCTGTGACATCTTTTGGTTATCTCCACCTATCACTGGCCCTCTATCCAGCTCTACCTGTCCCCCCCGCCCCCCCACCCCCCTTAAACCAGATTATATTTCACCTCTTCTATTTTTCATTCGTGCTGTTGAAGAGTCATATGGACTCAAAACGTTAACTGTGTCCCTCTCCGCAGATGCTGCCAGACCTGCTGAGTTTTTCCAGGTAGTTTTGTTTTTGTTTCAGATTTACAGAATCCGCAGTTTTTTGCTCCTAACTATTCTAATCCTATTTTCCAGCACTAGGCCCACAGCCTTGTATACCATGGCATTGCAAGTGCACATCCAAATACCTCTTAAATGTTATGAGGGTTTCTGCCTCTCCCACCCTTTCAGGCAGTGAGTTCCAGATTCCCACCACCCTCTGGGTGAAAAATTCTTCCTCACATCCCCTCTAAACCTCCTGTCCCTTACATTAAATCTATTCCCCCTGGTTATTGATCCCTCCACCAAGGAGAAAAGTTCCTTCCTGTCTACCCTATCTATGCCCCTCATACTTTTACACACCTCAATCATGTCCCCCCTCAATCTGCTCTGCTCTAGGGAAAATAACTCCAGTCTATCCAATCTCTCCTCATAACTAAAACTCTCCAGCCCAGGCAACATCCTGGTAAATCTCCTCTGCACTCTCTCTAGTGCAATCACATCCTTCCTATAATGTGGATTCCAGAACTGCACACAGTACAAAAACAGAATTACCTAGAAAAACTCAGCAGGTCTGGCAGCATCGGCGGAGAAGAAAAGAGTTGACGTTTCGAGTCTTCATGACCCTTTGACAGAACTCGAGTGAGTACTGCACACAGTACTCTAGCTGTGGCCTAACCAGCGTTTTATACAGTTCCAGCATAACCTCCCTGCTCTTATATTCTATGCCTCGGCTAATAAAGGCAAGTATCCCATATGCCTTCTTAACCATCATATCTATCTGATTGTGTATGTGTGTGTATCTGTGTTTGTGAGTGTGTGTGTGAATGTGTGCGTGAGAGTGAGTGTATGTGTTTGTGTGTGTGTGCGTTTGTGAGTGTGTTTGTGTCTGTGTGTCTGTGTGTGTTTGTGTGTGTGTGAGTCTGTGTGCGTGTATGTGTGTGTGTGAGAGAGACAGTCTGTGTCTGTATGTTTGTGTGTGTGTGTGTGAGTCTGTGTGTGCGTTTGTGTGTGTGAGTCAGTGTGTGTGTGTTTGTAACTGTGTTTCTGAGTCTGTGTGCAATGTTGTCTTTGTGTGTGTGTGTGTGTGTGTGTGTGTGTGCGTGTGTGTGTGTGTGAGAGTCTGTGTGCCTGTGTACATATGAGTGCCTGTGTGTGAGAGACTCTGTGTGAATCTGTGTGTCTGGGTGTGTCTGTCTGCGAGTCTGTTCTGTGTGTGATGTGTGGGTGAGTCAGTTCTTTGTGCATGTGTGTGTGTGTGTGTGTGAATCTGTGATTGTGTGTGTGTGTGTCTGTGTTTGTGTGTGTGTGTGTGTGTGAGTCTGTGTGTGCGTTTGTGTGTGTGAGTCAGTGTGTGTGTGTTTGTAACTGTGTTTCTGAGTCTGTGTGCAATGTTGTCTTTGTGTGTGTGTGTGTGTGTGTGTGTGTGTGTGTGCGTGTGTGTGTGAGAGTCTGTGTGCCTGTGTACATATGAGTGCCTGTGTGTGAGAGACTCTGTGTGAATCTGTGTGTCTGGGTGTGTCTGTCTGTGAGTCTGTTCTGTGTGTGATGTGTGGGTGAGTCTGTGTTTGTGTGTGTGTGTGTGAGTCTGTTGTGTGTGCGAGTGTGTGTGTGAATCTGTGTGTCTGTGTATGTGTTTGTGTGTCTGTGCATCTGTGTCTGTATGTTTGTGTCTGTATGTGTGTGTGTGAGAGAGAGAGAGAGCCTGTGAGTGTGTATCTGTGTTTCTGAGTGTGTATCTGTGTTTGTGAGTGTGTGTGTGTGTGTATGTCTGTGTCTGTGAGTGTGTGTGTGTGTGTGTATCTGTGCTTGTGTGTGTGAATGTGTGTGCATGTGTATACCTGTGTTTGCGAGTGCATTTGCGTGTGTGAATATGACTATATGTGTTTGTGAGTCTGTGTGTCTGTATGTATCTGTGTTTGTGAATGTGTGTGTGTCTGTGTTTGTGCATGTGTGTGTGTTAGTGAGTGTGTTTGTTTGTACCTGTGTTTGTGAATGACTGCGTGTGTTTGTGTGAATGTGTGTGTGAGTCCCTGTGTGTGTGTGTGTGTGTGCGCGCGTGTTTGTGTGTGTCTGTATGTGTAAGACTGTGTGTGTGTGTGTGTGTGAGTCTGTGTGCCTTTGTTACATGTATGTATGTGTGTGTGTGAGTCTGTGTGTATGTCTGTGTACATGTGTGTGTGTGTGTGTAAGTCTGTGTCTGTGTACGTAGGTGAGTCTGTGTGTTTGTGTGTAAGTCTGTGTGCATGTCTGTGTGCGTGTCTGTGTGCGAGTCTGTGGTCTGTGTGTGTGTGTGTGTGTGTGCATGTGTGTATGAGACTCTGTGTGTATGTGTGTGTGAATCTGTGTGTCTGTATGTATGTGTGTATATGTGTGTGTATGTGTGTGTGTGTCTGTGTGTGTGTGTCTGTGAGTCTGTGTGTGTGAGAGAGAGATTATGTGTCTGTGTGTCAGCATGGATTTGTTAAAGGAAGGTCTTGCCTCACAAATTTGATTGAATTCTTTGAGGAAGTGCCAAGAAGGGTTGATGAAGGTAGTGCAGTGGATGTTGTGTACATGGATTTTAGCAAGGTATTTGACAAGGTCCCACATGGCAGATTGGTCAGGAAAGTAAAAGCCCATGGGATTCAGGGTAATGTGGCAAACTGGATAAAAGGTTGGCTTTGTAACAGGAAACAAAGGGTAATGGTCGATGGATGTCCTTGTGAATGGAAAGTTGTCTCAAGTGGTGTTCCACAGGGCTCGGTGTTGGGACCCTTGCTGTTTGTGTTATATATTAACGATTTGGACGTGAACGTGGGGAGCACGATTGGGAAATTTGCAGATGACACAAAGATTGGCCGAGTAGTGGATAGTGTAGAGGATAGTCATAATCTCCAAAACGATATAGATGGGTTGGTGGAGTGGGCGGTAAAGTGGCAGATGGATTTTAACATAGAAATGTGTGATGTCATACATTTAGGGAGGTCAAATAGTTACAGGGATTACAAAATAAATGGGAATATACTAAGAGGGGAGATGAAGTGAGAGATCTTGGCATACAAGTACACAGGTCCCTGAAGGCAACAGCTCAAGTAGACAAGGTTGTAAAGAAGGCAAATGGAATGCTCTCCTTCATTGGCAGAGGTATAGAATATAAAAGTAAGGATATAATGTTGGAATTGTATAAAACACTGGTGAAGCCACAACTGGAGTATTGTGTGCAGTTCTGGTCACCACATTACAGGAAGGATGTAATAGCTCTGGAGAGAGTGCAGAGGAGGTTTACAAGAATGTTGCCAGGGTTAGAAAAATGTAGCTACGAGGAGAGATTGGATAGGTTGGGGTTATTTTCCTTAGAACAAAGAAGGCTGAGAGGTGACTTGATTGATGTGTACAAAATTATGAGGGGAATAGATAGAGTGGACAGGATAAAATTGATTCCCTTGGTGGAGAATTCGAGAACCAGGGGACATAGATTCAAGGTAAGTGGCAGAAGGTGTAGGGGGGACATGAGGAAGAACTTTTTTATGCAGAGGGTAGTGGGTGTCTGGAATTTGCTGCCCAAGTTGGTGGTAGAGGCAGAAACTCTAAACTCTTTTAACAAGTATCTGGATCTGCACCTTAAGTGCTGTAAGCTGCAGGGCTATGGGCCGCGTGCAGGAAGGTGGGATTAGAAAGGGCACCTGGGTGTCCTCGAGCTGGCATGGACAAGATGGGCTGAATGGCTTCCTTCTGTACTGTAACTTTTTTATGGTTCTATGGTGTGAGTATTTATGTGTGTGTGAGCATGTGTGTGTATGTATGTATGTGTGTGTGAATATGTGTGTGTGTGAGTATGTGTGTGTGTGTATGTATGTGTGTGTGTGAGTATATGTTTGTGTGTATGTATGTGTGTGTGAGTATGTGTGTGAGTATGTGTGTGTGTGTATGTGTGTGTGTATGTATGTGTGTGTGTGAGTATACGTTTGTGTGTATGTACGTGTGAGTATGTGTGTGAGTATGTGTGTGTATGTGTGTGTGTATGTACGTGTGTGTGTGAGAATACGTGTGTGTATGAATGTGTGTGTGGGTGTGTGTGAGTATGTGTGTGTGTGTAGGTATGTGTGTGTGTGTAGGTATGTGTGTGTGTGAGTATACGTGTGTGTGTTTGTATGTGTGAGTATGTGTGTGTGTGTATGTGTGTGTGTGTGTATGTATGTGTGTGTGTGAGTATAAGTGTGTGTATGTATGTGTGTGTGAGTATGTGTGTGAGTATGTGTGTGTGTGTGTGTGTATGTATGTGTGTGTGTGTGAGTATACATGTGTGTGTATGTATGTGTGTGTGAGTATGTGTGTGAGTATGTATGTGTGTGTGTGTGAGTATACGTGTGTGTGTATGTATGTGTGTGTATGTGTGTGAGGATGTGTGTGTGTGTGTGTGTGTGTGTGTGTGTATGTGTGCGTGAGGATGTGTGTGTGTGTGACTATGTGTGTGTGTGTGCATGTATGTGTGTGTGAGTATGTGTGGGTGTGTGAGTATGTGTGTGTGAGTATGTGTCTGTGTATGTGTGTGTATGTGTGTGAGTATGTGTGTGTGTGTGTGTATGTGTGCGTGAGGATGTGTGTGTGTACGTGTGTGTGAGTATGTGTGTCTGAGTATGTGTGTGTGTGTGTGAGTATGTGTGTGTGTGCATGTATGTGTGTGTGAGTATGTGGGTGTGTGAGTATGTGTGTATGTATGTGTGTGTGTGAGTATGTGTGTGTGAGTATGCGTGTGTGTGTATGTGTGTGTGAGTACATGTGGGTGTGTGAGTATGTTTGTGTGTGTGAGTATGTGTGTGTGTGTATGTGTGTGTGAGTATGTGTGTGTGTGTATGTTTGTGTGTGTGTCTGTGTGTTAATGTGTCTGTGAGTATATGTGTGTGTGAGCGTGTGTGTGTGTGTGTGTGGGTGTGTGAGTATGTGTGTGTGTGAGTATGTGTGTGTGGGGGTGTGAGTATGTGTGTGTGTGTGTGAGTATGTGTGTGTGTGTGTGTGGGTGTGTGAGTATGTGTGTGTGTGAGTATGTGTGTGTGTGTGTGTGTGTGTGTGTGTGTGTGTGAGTATGTGTGTGTGTGTGTGTGAGAATGTGTGTGTGAGAGTGTGTGTGTGTGAGTATGTGTGTGTGAGAATGTGTGTGTGTGTGTGTGAGAGTATGTGTGTGTGTGAGTATGTGTGTGTGTGTGTGTGTGAGAATGTGTGTGTGAGAGTGTGTGTGTGTGAGTATGTGTGTGTGTGTGTGTGTGAGAATGTGTGTGTGAGAGTGTGTGTGTGAGTGTGTGTGTGTGTGTGTGTGTGAGAATGTGTGTGTCTGTGTGTTAATGTGTGTGTGAGTATATGTGTGTGTGAGCATGTGTGCGTGTATGTGTGTGTGGGTGTGTGAGTATGTGTGTGTGTGTATGTGTGTGTGTGTGTGTGTGTGGGTGTGTGAGTATGTGTGTGTGTGAGTATGTGTGTGTGTGTGTGTGTGAGTATGTGTGTGTGCGTGTGTGAGTATGTGTGTGTGGGTGTGTGAGTATGTGTGTGTGTGTCTGTGTGTGTGAGTATGTGTGTGTGTGTGTGTGGGTGTGTGAGTATGTGTGTGTGTGAGTATGTGTGTGTGTGTGTGTGTGTGTGAGTATGTGTGTGTGTGTGTGTGTGAGAATGTGTGTGTGAGAGTGTGTGTGTGTGAGTATGTGTGTGTGAGAATGTGTGTGTGTGTGTGTGAGAGTATGTGTGTGTGTGAGTATGTGTGTGTGTGTGTGTGAGAATGTGTGTGTGAGAGTGTGTGTGTGTGAGTATGTGTGTGTGTGTGTGTGTGTGAGAATGTGTGTGTGAGAGTGTGTGTGTGAGTGTGTGTGTGTGTGTGTGTGTGAGAATGTGTGTGTGTATGTGTGTGTGTGAGAATGTGTGTGTCTGTGTGTTAATGTGTGTGTGAGTATATGTGTGTGTGAGCATGTGTGCGTGTATGTGTGTGTGGGTGTGTGAGTATGTGTGTGTGTGTATGTGTGTGTGTGTGTGTGTGTGTGGGTGTGTATGTGTGTGAGTATGTGTGTGTGCGTGTGTGAGTATGTGTGTGTGGGTGTGTGAGTATGTGTGTGTGTGTGTGTGTGAGTATGTGTGTGGGTGTGTGAGTATGTGTGTGTGTGAGTATGTGTGTGTGTGTGTGTGTGTGTGTGTGTGTGTGTGTGAGTATGTGTGTGTGTGTGTGTGAGTATGTGTGTGTGGGTGTGTGAGTATGTGTGTGTGTGTGTGTGAGTATGTGTGTGTGCGTGTGTGAGTATGTGTGTGTGGGTGTGTGAGTATGTGTGTGAGTATGTCTGTGTGTGTGAGTGTGGGTGTGAGTGTGTATAAGAGTGTGAGATGTGCTATAAAGGGAGAGTACGGATTGTCAGTTGAATTTGAGTTCAATCTAGGCTCCTTGCAACAGTGAGTGAAGGAGGAGGAAGGAAGTGGAGTTTGTTACCCATTAACTGGATGATGTTGACAAGAATGATCTATATATAGAGTCACTTCAGACTGGATTAGATTTGCCCAAAGCTGTGCAATTCTGGCTTGGGACAGTTCCAGTGGTGTCAGGACAATAACTCGACCATATCAAGTTCCTTCCTTTGAATGGTGACTAAATGTGGAAAAATATTAACTTCACTTCTCTGACCCTTTGGCAAAGCCAATCATTTTCCATTGGCCCTTTGCCTCTTCATCTCCTCTTCCCTGGCTGCTTTGTGGTCAGTTTTATTTCAGTAACATTTCCATTTCTAAAATAATTCCATCCGCTGGCTGCCTCAGTCATTATCTGTGCTCTGTCATCCTTCCTCCTGATGTTTGCCTTAACCACCCCCCCCCCGACCATATCCCAAAGAGAGCCTTATCTCTGTCTGTGTGCGAATGAGACCAGGCTCCCCTCCTCCCCAGCAACGCTCTGTGCACTTAAACCGGACAGGCACACGCTTGGGTACCAGTTGGGTTCAGAAAAATGTCCTGACCACACAGGGATGTTGGTCTCGATACTAAACCTCATGGTGGGAGGGAGAGGGTCAGGCAGGGTTAGAGAGCTAAATACAGAGAATGTGCCCCAAGCAGGCTCGGTGAATATTGGAGGGCTTGGTAGTCTCGCCGCAGAGAGTCTCGGGCCCTTCATTAACGTATTTAAACCGGGCCCTCGGGTTTCAATTCTCTGCTTCCCCCCCGACGGGCTCCTCAGGGCTTGGGGATCTGGGCAGTGGGAAGTGGACAAGGGCTGTCAGCCCCGCAGGGTATAGGCATCTTCCTCAGTGCCCCATGGGCACCAGGAGGAGCCCGAGGTGCCAGGGTACCCAGGCCCCTCAAGAAAGCTTTTATTGCCTGCGTTCCCCGCCACCCCCCCCACATCAAGCCCTCTCCCTCCAGGCCTGTTTGACAACCCTGCGCCCCTCCCAATGGCATGTCCTGTCCCCAAGGGACCCAGTGCCTGGCACCTGTCACCAGCGGTCCCTCACACCCAACACCCAGGCTGCCCATTTGTCTGCCTGTCAGATAGGGAATCCGGCAATGTGACCACCAGATCCCGTGTGATCACCAGATCCCGTCTGATCACCAGATCCCATGTGATCACCAGATCCTGTCTGATCACCAGGTCATGTGGGATCATCAGATCCTGTGTGATCACTAGATCATATGGGATCATCAGATCCGATGTGATCACCAGATCCTATGTGATCACCAGATCCTGTGTGATCACCTGACCCTGTGTGATCATCAGATCCTGTGTGATCATCAGGTCCTGTGTGATCACCAGATCCTGTGTGATCAGCGGATTCTGCTGTTAAGGTTGGAAGGGTTTCCACATCTCCAGTTGTCCAGCCATTTCCATTTCCGACAGCCTCTCCTCTCCCCGTATCCCCCCTCCCCACGTCTTCTCCTCTCTCACACCCACCCCTCCCACACACTCCCTTTCCCCTCCCTCCCCCCTTACTTACCCTTATCTCCCCCTCTTTCCTCTCCCACACACCCACCCTCTCACCTCCCCTTCTTTGTCCCCCCACACTCTCCCCTCTTTCTCTCTCCAATCCCCTCTCTCTCCCCTCCCCCACACTCCCCTCCCCCACACTCCCCTCCCCCACACTCTCCCCTCCCCCACACTCTCCCCCCCACACACTCCCCTCCCTCACACTCTCCCCCCCCACACTCTCCCCTCCCCCACACTCTCCCCTCCCCCACACTCCCCTCCCCCACACTCTCCCCTCCCCCACACTCTCCCCCCCACACACTCCCCTCCCTCACACTCTCCCCCCCCACACACTCCCCTCCCTCACACTCTCCCCTCCCCCACACTCTCCCCCCCACACACTCCCCTCCCACACACTCTCCCCTCCCCAACACTCTCCCCTCCCAACACTCTACCCTCCCCCACACTCTCCCCTCCCCCACACTCCCCTCCCCCACACTCTCCCCTCCCCCACACTCTCCCCTCCCCACACTCTCCCTTCCCCCACACTCCCCTCCCCCACACTCTCCCCTCCCCCACACTCTCCCCTCCCCACACTCTCCCTTCCCCCACTCTCCCCCCCACACTCTCCCCTCCCCCACACTCCCCCCCACACTCCCCTCCCCCACACACTCCCCTCCCCCACACTCTCCCCTCCCCCACACTCTCCCCTCCCCCACACTCTCCCCTCCCCCACACTCTCCCCTCCCCCACACTCTCCCCTCCCCCACACTCTCCCCTCTCCCCACACTCTCCCCTCCCCCACACTCTCCCCTCCCCCACACCCTCCCCTCCCCCACACTCCCCTCCCCCACACTCTCCCCTCCCCCACACTCTCCCCTCCCCCACACTCTCCCCTCTCCCACACTCTCCCACTCTGCACCTTCCCCCCAACCCCCCTTGCCCTGCACCCTCCCATTGCAGTGCCGATAGAAGTTTAAATTTGCCAAGAGATCTTGATAGATTCAGCAAACGCAGGAAACTGTGGTAAGTGGAGGTCAGCGCATGAAAATGTGAGGTTATCCCCTTTGAAACTGGAAAGGATAAAGCAGGGCACTTCATTCATGGTGAAAAGCTGCGAACAATGGGACCTCCAAAGAGACTTGGTTGGTGGGGGGTGGGTGGCGGGGTTGGGGGGGGTGGGCGGGTCCAGGTACATGGCTCATTCGAATGTCCCGAGCAGGTACAGGAAAGAATCGGGAAAGCTAACACAACGCTGACCCTCCTATCTCCAGGACTAGGGTACAAAGGGGTAGAAGTTATGCTTCAGCCGCCCCCAAGTCCTGGTTAGGCCACAGCTGGAGCCACTGGGGGGCAGTTCTGGGAGCCACACCTGAGGAAGGATATATCGGCCTTTCGGAGTGGGGGGGGTTGGGGGGGGTGGGGGGGGGGGTAGATTTTCCAGACACTTCCTGTCCCGAATCCGTTGGGAATGGAAGCAGGAAGACAAACAAGATGGCCACCGGACAGTGCGGCCAGAAATTCCACCTCTCTTTCTGCCCTCCAGGGGCAGAGGGGGGGTGGTGGGGAGCGGGCAAACTGGACACTCCCTGTTCCGATCAAAGAAGCTCATTTACATAGCGGCGGGCTCATTAAGACCCCGTCTCCGGGAAGATTTCGAGCGAGGGGTGGGGTGGTGGGGGGTGGGGGGGGAACGCCCAGGGTCTCAGCAGCTGCCGGGTTTTACCTGCCGGAAGCAGGAAGAGTTTTCAAAACGTGGAATCGCTCCCGGACACTCTCGGTTGCTTTTTTTTTTTAAAAAAAAAATGCTTTCAGTTTAAACATCTGCTGAGATTAACAGTTCCCAAATCAAATTGTTTATTTGGAGGGGGTTTATAGGCTTTTGGGAAGCAGTCCAGCTCTTATAGCAGAGGTTGTGATTTCACATCTGTATAAAGCGGAAATGGGTGGTGGGGGGGTGGTGGGCGGGGAGTGTGTGGGGGGGATGGGGTCAGAGGGTGCAGAGATGAGTGGGCGGGGGTGAGCGGTGTGGGTGGGGGGAGGGGGATTTCAATTTTAACATAATTGTAAGAGACTTTTAAAACTCTATTGGGATGATGTATGACTGGGAGTGGTGGCCACTTAACCTCACCATTCCCCAGTCAACCCACCACGGCTCCCACTTTGGTTCTGGCGATGTAGCTGGCCAATTAAAACCCCGGGGACTGCAAAATCCCACTCCTCAGCAGTCTGGAGGCGGGTAGGTGACTGCGACTCAGTCCCAACTCCCGGTTCCTGCCTCCCACGGGAATTCAGGCCCTCGGACTCCAGCGGTTAAACCGTGAGGAGAGATCACACAAGGGTAGGCTTGTATTCCCGGGTGTTTTGAAACTCTTATTCACACAAAGGGAATGGAAGAGGTTTGGAATTCTCTCCCACAAGTGGCAATTGATGCTGGATCGATTGTTCAGTTTAAATCTGAGATTGGCAGAGTTTAGCTGACTAGAGATATTAAGGAGATGGGACAAAGGTGGGTAAGTGGACTTAGACCAGAGATCATCCATGATCTCATCGAATGGTGGAATGGGTTTAAAGGGGTAAATGGCCTCCTCCTGTTCCTATCTTCCAACATTCCTATGTTACCCTTCCATGCACTTACCATCCTCCACACTCTCCCTCCACCACAACCTCCCCTCCCCGGTACCCTCCTCTCCCTGGCACCCTCCATCCCTCAAAATGATTATTATGTGATAGAAAGCGGCCCCCATGGGCTGTCCATAAAGTCTGGCCACAGCTGTCAGCCTAAAACGCTCTTATGGCCTGGGACCCTGATGCTCAAAGTGACATTGTATAACCTCCCGATATGGATAACACTGCCTCTCGGAGCGAGCGCCAAGCCTGTACATTCTGATTCAAGAATCCACATTCCCCAACTAGCCCAATGCGCAGCACAATGCTGTAATGGAGTCAGGCAACACATGCTGTAATGGAGTCAGGCATCACATGCTGTAACGGAGTCAAGCAACACATGCTGTAATGGAGACAGGCATCACATGCTGTAATGGAGTCAGGCATCACATGCTGTAATGGAGTCAGGCAACACATGCTGTAATGGAATCAGGCATCACATGCTGTAATGGAGTCAGGCAACACATGCTGTAATGGAGTCAGGCATCACATGCTGTAATGGAGTCAGGCATCACATGCTGTAATGGAGTCAGGCATCACATGCTGTAATGGAGTCAGGCATCACATGCTGTAATGGAGTCAGGCAACACATGCTGTAATGGAGTCAGGCAACACATGCTGTAATGGAGTCAGGCAACACATGCTGTAATGGAGTCAGGCGTCACGTATTCAACACCGAACTTAGATCTTGATGAAAACGAAAACCTCCAAATCCATCAGCTCCAAGTTTAGTAGCTGTTGAAATTGTCCAGTATTCACTATAATGCTGAAAGATTATTGCTATCATTTTGGGAAGTGCCTGCCTGTCCTGACCTGATATGTACTTATAGGACATTCCATCTTATGAATAAACAGAATCCAAACAAGCCTGGACAGTCAAATGCCTCAGTCAGATATCTCAACCACATCTTACACCGTCTATCCAGCTGGTTACAGAGCTGACAAGCATCTTCTGGTAATGATAAGGACACATTTGGACCTCAAGTCATTGAAATGATCCCCCACCTGTTTGCGTGGGTTTGTTTTCACTCTGAATCTCTTGTGCCTGGCTTTATCATTTTCTCGGAGAATCACGCAATTTTGAGTGACCTTTTGACTCCTTTGATCCCGGTGGCAATGTGACATCAAAGAATGTCCTTTCAATGGAATCCTCCCATGTACAACTTATTTATCCAGAAAGCGATATGCACCATTTCATAACTTGCTTAGCAATCTTGACACGGAAGGTTTCAGCTTGTTAATGACTCTTTTTGTTAATTCTGTTCTCATTCAAGGTAGGAGATGCCCACGCAAGGAATGGAACATTCTCCATTTCATTATCACTCAGTCACCTTTCACCCTGGTGCTTTGATTCCATGCTTGTACAAGAATGTTATTTTCTTGCTCTGCCCTCTCTCATGTTCTGACTGCTCCCAAACAACAACTTGCATTTATATACAAACGTATGAGTTAGGAGCAGGAGTAGGCCATTCAGCCCCTCGAGTTGCTCTCCATGTAATAAGACCTTGGGTGATCTGATTGTGGCTCTCAGCTCCACATTCCCGCCTACCCCCAATAACCTTTGACTCCCTTGTTAGTCAAGAATCCGTCTAACTAAGCCTTAAAAATATTCACTGACCCAGACTCCACCACTCTCTAGGGAAGAGAGTTCCAAAGATTCCATCTGAGACAAAAAAATCCTCCACTTCTCCATCTTAAATGGGAGATTCCTTGTTTTTAAACTGTAACCCCTCTTTGTAGACAACCCCACAAGGGGAAACATCCTCTCAGCCACCACCCTGTCAAGTCCTCTCAGGATCTCATTCGTTTCAATAAGATCACCTCTCATTCTTCTAAACTCCAAAAGTTACAGGCTCAGTCTGTCCACCCTTTCCTCATTAGAGGTAACCCCATCATTCCAGGAATCAGTGAAGTGAACCTTCTGTGAACTGTATCATGTTATCTCAATGCAGCTATTAAATCTTTCAAATGAATAAAATGTCCTCCACTCTATAGCTGCCTCTGGTCGCTGTATTTTAATACTTAGCACACTGTTACAGGGCAATTATCCCCTCCACCTTCTCAAGGGCAATTAGGGATGGGCAATAAATGCTGGCCCAGCCAGCGACACCCCACATCCCATGAATGAATTAAAAAAATTATATATCCTCTTAATATTTCACTGAAATGTAATGATGCGCTGGAGAGAACGTGGGGATAAACCTCCAGTTTGGGCAGTTCATATAAAGTTGGTTTTTTGATTGAACTGCTTTGGTAACAACATTTCGATAAACTCCTGCAGAAAACAAGCCCAGGTACAGATTGGCTGCTCAGCACGTAAGGGAACCGAGAAGCAATTTCGTGCCCATGAGCCTTCACGGGGTTGAGTTCCCCGCACCAGCCACACTGCCAGACATGGGAGTAAACTAGGCGAGAAAGGGAAAAGACAGGGTCACCCTCAACGATTTATCTGAGGAATGGAGCAGGTAACCTGGCCTCAACGCACAGTCCAGGAAAGTTAGGAACCGTATACAGCAACACAAAGAAGTGCAGTAATAGCAGCGTTTAACAGTACAGATCAGTCCAGAAAGGACATCCTATGAAGGATGATGGTCATTGGAGCCCAGATTCTGACTTGGGACAAACTGGTGAACAGAAAGTTCTCTCTGTCTGTTGGGTGTTTAGCCCAAGCATTAGATTCTAATGAGTTAAATATGCCTGGGGTACTCTCAACGTAGATCCTTGTCTACAGCAGTCAGCTGCTCAGAAGTAACTTTAGATTGTCCCCTCCCAAGCAGCCATTGGAGATGGAGGGAACAATAAAACCTGGGTAATGAGCAGTACTGATCCAACATGGTCTAGCGTGCCTTCAGATGGAACTCCAGTTCAGACCAGCACAAATTGTTTCGGAGTTTTACTGCTTTTTCCTTTTGGCCCATTGGGTGGAATTTTGGACCCCACCCCCCAACCACCCCACCCACCCCACCCCCTGACCACCACCACCCCTCCCCCACAATGCCCCACACCACACACACCCCCCCTCTAGCACAATTTCCAGACCTGCCGAAGTCAACGGGCTTTTGGACTGTTGGCTGCGTTCTGCCCATTGTGTGTGTTCCAGCTCCATGAAAGGGTTTTATAAAGAAAACTAGTCATTTATATCTCACTTTTCACCCCTACCAGGTGTCTCAAAGCACCTTTACAGCTAATGAAGTGCTTTTGAAGTGTAGTCACTCCTGTGGGGAAAGGTGGCGTCAACTTGCGCACAGCAAGATCCCACAAGCAGCAAAACGACGGTGATCAGACAATCTGTTTTCGTGATGCAGTTTGTGGGGTGGATATTGGCCAGAACAACAAGGACAACTCCCCCTGCTCTTCTGCAAAATAACGCCATGGGACCTTCTACTGAGAGAGGAGAGAGGGCTGCTGTTTAATGTCCCATCTGTAAGGGGGTCCTGGCGAAGAGATTGCTGGCATTCAGAAGCAAGGGCAGGTGGGTGGATCTCATTAGACCCCCGCTTCCTGATGCCAAGACTCTCAATCAGTTACTGAGTGCCTGGCAACGGGGGACCCTCTGCCAAACCAACCCACACCCACCCCCACCCCACCCCCCACACTGCCACAATGCCCCACAGCCCAGGGAGCCTACAAGCAAACAACAGGGTTTGTTGAACACCAGCAGAGATGAGATGAGGCCCTTAAGTGGGCATTAACTGGGGTGATAAGGCTGCCCACGAACTTTCCTGTCCCAGACTTAATCAGGGCAGAGGCAGGATTCATCAGCCCGCACCCTCTATCCCGATTAAATGCCAACCCCTCCCCCACACCTCCAAACTTGCCACGGGGGTAGGTAATTAAATCCCACCCCATGTCTCCTTATTTACTCCTTCCTGATTTTGATGTAGCCAACAATGGATGTGATCAATGTGACATTGGGTGCCTCTAATGGACACCCAGTCCCCCTCTTACAAAATAAATGATTAGAAGCAGCTGATAAATAGGAGAAGATTAAACACATGGTGTGGGGAGGGGGGAAACAGAAAGAAAATAAGTAAATATATAAGTGCCTGGCCCTTTAACCATGGAGAACTCAGCCCATGTTTTAATTTCCAGCAAACAAATGGATAAAATGTCTGCATTCTCTCCAAAAGCACTGAATTGTTAAGCTCATCAATTATCAAGCTGGCAGCCAAATGATTTCACTCATTTGAATGTTGTGGTTGCAAAGCCTTTGAAACATTCGGTTGTGAAAACTCTGAGTCATTACTCGAAGAGATCGAAGCATATAAAATGCAATCAGCGGCTAAAGGTTCAGTGAGAGAGGGAGAGATAGAGGCATCGTTCACATCTGATTACAATCAAACTTGCTCACCCCAACAAGATGTGTTCCTTTCTCCTGCTTCTCAGTGCACTGCAGGCACTCCGATTCTCCGCTGGTATGTACTGGGGACCTTTTAAAATGTTAAACTTTATTTTTTTAAATTCAGGTACAGTGAAGGCTGGTTTCTTTTTATAGACGCCGGTCACAATTTTTTCAGGGAAAATACAGGCTCTTCACTGAGGAAGCACAAAGTACCGGTGTCACCACAGATTTCTCACCTTATTTCCTAGGGGTACCAGTGACTGATTTCACGCCAATCTTTAATGATGCTCTGAGAGAATCCATCCTACAGCTGAACAGGAACACTGTCAGTGACCACCTGCTTGCGGCAACCAGGAGTGAGCTGCTTTACGTGAGCATTATTTAATCTCATTTATTCCCCATATCTCCAATTGTTTCTCGTTGTTGTTCAGCCGCCCCTCGTTCTGTCTCTTCCTTTTGGTCGTGCTCGACTTGTGTTTTTCTCCCTGTTCCATGTCACCGGCCGGGATTTTCCGGGCCTCACAGGAGACCTTGTGGCCCGTTTGGAGGGACTGGACCATCCCGGCGGTGGACGAGGCTGGAAAATTCCACCCCCTGTCTTTGTCTCGCACTCGATTTCCACCTCTGCCTCGAGGACTTTCTTTCCCACGTCCAGTTATTTCACTCTCTTTCTCGCTTCTGTTTTTTTTTTAATCCCCCCTTAGGCTTTCTCTGTTTTTCTTTATGAACTGTCCACCCTGCTGGAATGTTTGTGATTATTTTTTTTTGCCCCACTCTTTCCCCTGTCCCCTCTGTCCATCTTTCTGTTTCTCCCAGCCTTTGGTATCTGCAGTCCTGGTTTTGTCCTTTGGGATACCTGCTGGGCTGAATGGATCGTCAGAGGTCACGCAAAAGGCAACAGGTCAGTCCTGGCTCCGTGGGTAGACCGTTTGCGTCTAACTCAGAAGGTTATGGGTTCAAATCCCCCTCCAGAGACTTGAGCACAAACCTGTGGGCTGACACTCCCAATGCAGCGCTGAGGGAGTGCGGCACTGTTGGAGGCAGGCTCTTTCAGATGAGGCAATAAACTGCGGCCCCATCTGCTCTCTCAGGAGGATGTTAAAGATCCCGGGACTCTACTTTGAAGGAGGCCAGGTTAGTTCTATTTAGTACCCTGAGCCCGATACTTATCCCTCAATCAACACCACACAGAAACAGGTTAGATCTGGATCTGCCCATCAGCATGTTGTCGATTGTGGGGCCTTACTGTGTGCAAATTGGTTGCCCCATTTCTTACTGCAGTGACTACACTTCCAAAGGACCTCACTGAGTCAGCCCGTAGCCATTAGCACTCAGTAGTCACGTTGTCGAAGCAGATTCTCGGGCACTGCCGCCTTGGCAGAGACTTTCAGGCAAGGCAGCTGGTATGAGATCTCTGAAAGAGAGCCATACGGACTCGAAACGTTAACTCTGCTTCTCCCTCCACAGCTGCTGCCACGCCGGCTGAGCCTTTCCAGCACTTTCTGTTCTTATTTCAGCTGGTACGCCGGCCTGCTTCAGGCAAGAGGCCACATTTAAAATGCAATTCAGCTCTCGTGATGCAGCCAGGACTTCAGGGTGTGGTTTTCGGATAGGAATAGCTAGAGGGATGGCACTCCTCCCGTTTATACTGGCATCGAGCGGCTTAACACATGGTCCTTAGGCTGGAGTTTACAAAATGCCGCAAAACCTTTCTCCCCATCATCATTGATAGGAATCCCTCTCCTCGTCCAGTAAGAATTACCCAGCTTGCTACCGACCTGAGCAGGGACCTCTCTGGGAATCCCTCCAGCTCTGAAAGGTGCTGACCAGTGTCACTGGACTGGCAACCCAGAGGCCCAGCCTAAAGCTCTGGGGACGTGGGTTCACATCTCACCACGGCAGCTGGTGGAAGTTAAATTCAATTAATAAATCTGGAATTGAAAGCTAGTCTCAGTCATGGTGACCAAGAAACTGTCATCGATTGTCATAAAAACCCTTTCAGTTCACTAAAGTCCCACAGCAGTGTGGTTGACTCTCAACTGTCCTCCGAAGCAAGACACTCAGTTCAAGGGCAATTAGGGATGGGCAACAAATGCTGGCCTTGCCAGCGACTCTTACGCCCCACGAAAGAATAAAGAACGGATGTCCTCCCCCCTCCAGCCCTGCTTTCACTCTGCCGGATTGAAAGAGACACGTAATGGGCCCAAGGAAATCTCACCATCAGTGAGATCTAGCAGTGGCCCAGGGCAGACCGGCTAAGTTTTAAGGCTCCTTGTAAGTGTCTTTGAATCCCGGAGAATATTTCTGAAATAATGGAGCAGAGGTTTCGTGTCACGGTGGGGCATTGCGAATGCCCATTGCTGTCGGCTTTTGCAGTCAGTGTTCAAAGTGACAGTCATCGCAAACTGGACAGCCGGCATTGGAAGGGTGATCCTTACTCTCTGATGTAAGAGCATGAGCTCATTTTATAAAAAGGCAGCAGGCTTTGTAGTGAGGTTTAGACCCAGCTGGAGCTACACTCGCTCCACGAGGACAGAGTGAATGGGATGTGGGTTTACCCTCAGATCACTACACGTTGTAAGATCTTGGTTTCAATAGCTTTACCAAGAATAAGGGCCATGAAGAGAGCCAGGTTCTTCCCTCCAGTCTGACTAAATGGCTGTATTTCAGCTCCACCAAAGAGCAATTCCCCATTCTGCACTGGCTGGACAGTCAGGAGAGGAGGGAAAGCAGCAGGATCTCACTTCATTCCATAACTGAGCCTATTTTGAAGGCCACAGGGGGCTTCCCAGACACTTTTACATCACTCAGTCCACACGTGAAAAGATATCAGGCCTCAAGTGCCTGTGTGGACCATTGTGCGTGATCCTTTATATAAGCATTTTTTGTGAGGCTTTGGTGCTGGTCATAGGTGGAATATATTAAGCATTAAGTCACGTTCACCCATCACCCTTTAGCCACTGGCCTAACATTGGCTCCCAGTTAAACGACAACTCAATTTCAAAATTCCATCCTTGTTTCCAAACCCTTCCAAGGCCCTCGCTGCTCCCTATCTCTGTGACCTCCTCCAACCTCAGAACCTTCCAGAATCTCTGTGTCGCTCTGATCCCTGGCCCCTTGCCCACCCGCGATTCCCAGCACTCTGCCATTAACCCACCGTGCTTTCGGCCCTACGATCAGGAATTTTCCCCTAAACCCTCCTAGCTCTCTCCCGTCCTTTAACGTGCTCCCTAAATTCTACCTCTTTGACCAAACGCTTGGCTAACTGCGTGGTTCAGTGTCAAATTATGTTCGGTATTCGCTCCTGTGAAGCGCCTGGGGATGTTTTATGCTGATACAGGTGCTATAAGAATACAGGTTGTTGTTATAGCTCGATAGCCCTGATTCCCATAGTCCGGGCTCACCACTAATAATAATGTGTATCGACAGAGCAACCTCGTAAGATTAACCCTTTATATACTGTGGACAATATGCTGTATCACTTGCAGAATAAATGCTGCTGGAGTGACTGAGAGTTTGTGACTGTGAGCTTCAGTATTTCTTTTATATTAGATCTCTGAAGGCAGAGGGGCATGTTAGTGGGGTGGTGGAAAAGGCATATGGGACACTTGACTTTATTAATTGAGGCATAGACTACAAAAGTAGGGAGGTCATGTTGGAGTTGTATAGAACCTTGGTGAGGCCACAGCTGGAGTACTGTGTGCAGTTCTGGTCACCACATTATAGGAAGGATGTATTGCACTGGAGGGGGTGCAGAGGAGATTCACCAGGATGTTGCCTGGGATGAAACATTTAAGTTATGAAGAGAGGTTGGATAGACTTGGGTTGTTTTCGATGGAGCAGAGAAGACTGAGGGGCGACCTGATCGAGGTGTACAAGATTATGAGGGGCATGGACAGGGTGGATAGGGAGCAGCTGTTCCCCTTAGTTGAAGGGTCAGTCACGAGGGGACAGAAGTTCAAGGTGAGGGGCAGGAGGTTTAGGGGGGATGTGAGGAAAAACTTTTTTACCCAGAGGGTGGTGACGGTCTGGGATGCGCTGCCTGGGAGGGTGGTGGAGGCGGGTTGCCTCACATCCTTTAAAAAGTACCTGGATGAGCACTTGGCACATCATAACATTCAAGGCTATGGGCCAAGTGCTGGTAAATGGGATTAGGCAGGTAGGTCAGGTGTTTCTCACGTGTCAGTGCAGACTCGGTGGGCCGAAGGGCCTCTTCTGCACTGTGTGATTCTGTGGTTCTGTGATTATAACCAAGCTGGTGATTTATTTGTGAAGAACCCCATCGACAATCTGCACGTTTTGTTTCTCAGATTACCCCGACGGGACCTAACGAGATGGAGGTGGATTTAAGGTTCTCTGCAAGGGAAACCCTGTGCCCCAAAGCCGGCGGATTTGACACTGAAAACTGCGAGCTGAACACTGACCCCTTAGCTGTGAGTGCTGACGAGAAATGTTCAATATCGGTCGTGCCATGCATGATGTACAAAGCCAGGCAGGGTGGGGAGAGACCACAGGTTCGACACAGCTGGGTGTCAAATAATGCCAAACAGCAGAAATAACATCGATTGGGTATGGCTTCTAATTCACAACACTTAAGAGCAAATTCCATGGATTTCAACTCCATCTCAATCAAGTTCCAAATTTCAACAAAAATCTGGAATTAAAAGTCTAATGACGACCACGAGACCATTGTCGATTGTTGTAAAAACCCATCTGGTTCACTAATGACCTTTAGGGAAGGAAATCTGCCATCCTTACCCGGTCTGGCCTACACGTGACTCCAGACCCACAGCAATGTGGTTGACACTTAAATGCCCTCTGAACAAGGGCAATTAGGGATGGGCAATAAATACTGACCTAGCCAGAGACGCCCATATGCCATGAACAAATATTTCAAAAATATTCCGTGAGTTGGGAATTTGGAGTTAAGAAAGTTTGGGATGTGCTGAATTTGTTTTTTGACAGGGAAGTTCAGGTGTGGTGTATAACAAGTGATTAATTTGTTACTAATCTTTTTATGCCATCAGTAAAAGCTAAAGTTACCCCAGTGACTTTACATTGATGGGAAATATACCTGAATAATGTAGGATTGTGCTGATAGATATTTGGGAGGGGGTTTGGGTGAAATCCAGCTTTGCTTTTTGTGCCCCTTTTTAAGGTGAGCTTATTTTAAAATAAAATCATCTAAGGAAACTCCATGAATAAGTATTTAACATTAGGTACAATTAATTGAAAGTGTTATCAACGATTTAAAAGTAATCATTCCTGTGCATGATTATGACCAATAGAAAGCATGTCATCAAAGGTGTGATATCAATCAGAGCTGATCAGTTAGTGAGGATAACGTTGTACTCAGACATGACACCAGATTTTTGATCCATCTCTCCTCTCTGATAACCTTGCTAATTGCAACCAGGTCACCAGTGATGACAACACAGTGCCCACAGTGTCTACAGTGTCCACAGTCACCAGAGATTCCACAGTGTCCACAGTGCCCATAGTGTCCATGGTGTCCACAGTGTCCACAGTGTCCACAATGACCACAGTGCCCACAGTGTCCACAGTGTCCACAATGCCAATGCTATCCACAGTGTCCACAGTGCCCATAGTGTCCACAGTGCCCATAGTGTCCACGGTGTCCACAGTGTCCACAGTGTCCACAGTGTCCACAATGCCAACGCTATCCACAGTGTCCACAGTCACCAGGATGTCCACAGTGTCCACAGTGCCCACAGTGCCCATAGCTGTCCACAGTGCCCACAGTGTCCACAGTGACCACAGTGTCCACAGTGCCCACAGTGTCCACAATGCCAACAGTATCCACAATGTCCACAGTGTCCACAGTGTCCACAATGCCGACGCTATCCACAGTGTCCACAGTCACCAGGATGTCCACAGTGCCCACAGTGTCCACAATGCCAAAGCTGTCCACAGTGTCCACAGTCACCAGGATGTCCACAGTGTCCACAATGCCAACAGTGTCCATAGCTGTCAACAGTGCCTACAGTGCCCACAGTGTCCACCGTGCCCACAGTTCTCACAGTGTCCACAATGCTGACGCTGTCCACAGTGTCCAGAGTGACCACAGTATCTACAGTGCCCACAGTGTCCACAATGCCGACAGTGTCCATATTGTCCTCAGCTGTCAACAGCTGTCCACATTGTCCACATTGTCCACAACTGCCCACAGTGTCCACATCGTCCACAACTGCCCACAGTGTCCACATTGTCCACAGCTGTAGCTGTCCACAGTGTCCACATTACCCTCAGCTGTTGACAGCTGCCCACAGTGTCCACAGTATCCA
Organism: Carcharodon carcharias; assembly: GCF_017639515.1. Taxonomy (NCBI): domain Eukaryota; kingdom Metazoa; phylum Chordata; class Chondrichthyes; order Lamniformes; family Lamnidae; genus Carcharodon; species Carcharodon carcharias. Next base: position 147,495,172 of record NC_054478.1, on the reverse strand, counting down.
CAGTGCCAACAGTGTCCACAGTGTCCACATTGCCCACAGCTGTCCACAGCTGCCCATAGCTGTCCACAATGTCCACTGTGCCCAGAGCTTCCCACAGTGTCCATGGTGCCCACAGCTGTCCACAGCTATCCATGGTGTCCACAGTGTCCACAAGGTACAGCACCTACAGTGTCTACAGCTGTCCACAGTGTCCAAATTTCCACAGCTGCCCACAGCTGTCCACAGCTGTCTACGGTGTCCATGGTGTCCACAATGTACATTGCCTACAATGCCTACAGTGTCCAAGTGTCCACAATGTTCACAGTGCCCACAGTGCCCACAGCTGTCCACAGTGTCCACAGAGTCTGCGTTTCCCACAGGGTCCACAGTGTCCACTTCTGTCCACATCTACAGCTGCTCAGTGTCCACAGCTGTCCATAGTTGTCCACAGTGCCCACAGCATCCACATCTATCCAGCATCCACAGCTGCCCACAGTGTCCACAGCCGTCCAAGGTGTCTACAGTGTCCATAAGCTAGGGAAAGTTATAATCAGCGGGTTCCTGTTCTGGTGACTGTTGACTATTCTCTTCCAGAAGTGAATCAGTGTGATTGGTGGGTAAGGATAGGATAGATTCACGGTCAAAGAGCCAGTCAGCACTCAGTATCTGAGCTCGCACATGAAGAGGAACCATTTGCCCTGGAGTATAATAACATCACTTTCATACATCCATTGTGAAGAAGATTACTTGCCCCAGTTTTAGTTACTCTCCTGTGCTGTTACAAGTGGTATGTCTTGGGCAATAGGGATACTCTCTTCCCCAGCTCTGTTGACCTGGGCTGCTACTTCTATCATCTGCTTCTGTCTCTGTCTTCCTGTCCTTGACTACTTCTCTACCTTTAACCGTGTTTTTTGCCTCTAATCACTCTCTTTTCTGTTTTCCTTTTCCGACTGGGAGGAGGAGGCTGCTGTGATTGGATGCTGGGGGCACCAACCAGTGCAGAGTGTACTTTGGGAATGTGGTGAAAATGTAGCTCCAATCGCTTACTCCTTCATTCCCATCGGACCGCCCTCTACCTCTCTCACCACACCATGACCCAGGACCCCCTGTCACCTCCTTGCCGCTATCACACCCCCTTAACCCTCCCCCATCCAACGGTCCACTCCACACCCTGTGTCTTTCCCTCCTCCCCCCCATTGCCTCACATTGGTCCACAGCCACTCTTCATCCTGCATGACCATTTCTCACTCTCACTCGCTCCTTACTGTGTGGGTGATATGAGGTCAGAGGCCTCACATAGAGACATAAGAAATTGGGAGCAGGAGTGGGCCATTCAGCCCTTCGAGCCTGCTCCCCCATTCAACATGATCATGGCTGATCCTCTATCTCAACACCGTACTCCCGCTCTCTCCCCATACCCCTTGACCCTTTAGAGTCCAGAAATTTTCCTATTACCTTCTTAAATATATTCAGTGACTTGCCCTCCACAGCCTCCTGTGGTAGAGAATTCCACAGCTTCACCACCCTCTGAGTGAAGAGGCTTCTCCTCATCTCAGTCCTAAATGGTCCACCCTGTATCCTGAGACTATGACCCCTTGTTCCAGACCCCCCCAGCCAGGGGAAGCATCATCTCTGCATCCAGTCTGTCCAGCCCTGTCAGAATTTTATACCTTTCGAGGAGATCTCCTCTCATTCTTCTAAGCTCCAGTGAATAGAGGCCTAGTCGGCCCAATCTCTCCTCATATGACAATCCTGCCATCCCAGGAGTCAGTCTGGTGAACACTCACCTCATTCCCTCTCACTCTCAACTTGGTTCACTCCTCCCCTCATACTGCAATCTCTCTCCCTCCTCACCTTTCCTCAAAGAGGTTTGCTTTTTTTGCTTTGAAAAATTCAACAATTTTATTACAATTATTTTACAAAATAATTTAATTTTTAATGAAATGGGGGAGGGGTCAGGGAGGGGAGACAGAGACAGAGAGAGAGAGAGAGAGAGGCAGAGAAGTGGGTTTAGCTTCAAACTCAGTGATAAAGAGGAGAACATTCAATGAGATTATGGATAAACTGGACCTTAACTTCCTACGCTCACATTCTGCACTACCCTTACCTACAGGCAGGTGATACTGTCACTGGGCTAGTATTCCAGACACCCAGGGTAATACCCTGGGGACCTGGGTTTGAATCCCACCATGGCAGAATTGAATTTGAATTCAATAAAAATCTGGAATTAAAAGATTGATGATGTTTGTTGTAAAAATCCACCTGGTTCACTAATGCCCTTTAGGGAAGGAAATCTGCCTTCCTTACCTGGTCTGGCCCACAACGATGTGGTTGACTCTTAAAAGCCTTCTGAACAAGGGCAGTTAGGGAAGGGCAATAAATGCTGGCCTGACCAGTGATGCCCACATCCCATAAATGAATCTTAAAAAAACTAAGAACCCACCACTCTTAGTCCTGGACCCCCAATATCCAGTCTTTTGGGGTGAGCCTTTCCACTGTCCTTTGTGTAATGATCAATTTCCTTTTATTTTTGAAATGATCACACACAAAATAGCCCGATTCTGGATATTTCCAAAACAACGTGCACTTATATCATTTTCTGTGTGCCGGGGCTAACTCTTTGGGAAATTCCTTTCTGTTAATCCTAATAATAATTCACGACCAGGCCATTCACTTCAAGGAATTTAATAGAAAGAGGGCTTTTAATGTCACTGTCCAGAGGGACCTGGGTGTGCATGTGCATGTGCATGGAACACAGGAAGCTAGCATGCCGGTGGAGCGAGCAATTAGGATTAACCAGGAATAAGCAGGGTTAGCCTTTATTGTGGTGGGGGAGGGGTGTTGGATTATCAGAATAAGGAAGCCTTGCTACAATTGTACAGGGCTTTGGCGAGACCACGTCTGGACATCTGGACACCTTTGGTTTCCCTATCTAAGGCTCGCTGACTGATCTGTGGATGGAGAGTGCTTCCCTGTGATGGGAGTTTGTGTAGGAGGGAGCTGGCAGGCCCCGCCTGGGGGTTAGAAGAATGAGAGGTGATCTCAGTGAACCATACACGATTCTGAAGGGGCTTGATAGGGTAAACATCGAGAGAGTGTTTCCCCCGACTGGGGGATGTAGAACGCGGGGGAGGGGGGGGTGCACAGTCTCAGGATAAGGGGCCGATCATTTAGGACAGAGATGAGGAGAAATGCCTTCTCTTGGAGGGTTGTGAAGCTATCCTAGAGGGTTATGGATGCTCAGTCATTGAGTATGTTCAAGGCAGAGGGCGACAGATTTTATTTGACTTTCAGAGTGGAGGGATGTGAGGAGCAGTTGGGAAAGTGGTGGTTGAGGTATAAAATCAGACATGATCATACTGGATGATGGAGCAGCCTCAAGGGGTTGAATGGCACCTATTTCTTATTCCCATGTTCTTACACTGCGCATTCGCCTCCAGTTGACAAGTAGGTTAAATGAACTGATTCTTATTTTATTTATGCAGAAAATGGCCATATGCCGCAGCAGCGTTAGCTATTCCTTTGGTGCGGTTGTTGATGTTTATCTCCAGTGTAAGGACAGCAGAGACAGGATGCTGTACAGCAGCAGTGAATCCAACTCCTACGAAAGTAGTGAAGAGGTAATCTTCTGTTTTAAGCTACAAGTTTATTCTTGACACCAGTAAACATCCATGGCATGTCTTATGAGCAATATAAATTTTGGAATCGAGCGGGCCACAACAGCTGCTCCTTCCGATTGAACTTTCCTCAACCAATTGTCCAACTGGCCAAGGCTTGAATAGGCCTCGGGCCTCAATTCGATACAAATTCGTGCTTAACTTTAAATTCAAAATGTTTACAGTTATTCCAACTTACTTACTTAAATATTCAGTTTAAACTTTTAAATGTATTGCTAAAAAAAGAGACATACTGTCAAAGAGTTTCATCCTGCACTCATCAGGACAGATGCAAGAATACCAAATCTCAAAGGGTGCAACAATTTATATTGAATGAGAAAGCAGTGCTGATTGGTTGACAAGTTGGCTTTGATTGGTTAAGGCTTTGTCATGGAAAATGCACCAGGGTACTATTGTCTCCCACATTTTTGTTTAACTCAAAAAAAGGTGCAAAGCCTGGACATGTTCCTTTTGCCTGCACAGGACAGGTCCCTGCATATGAATATATGTAGCTTCTAGCATGTGTAAGTGAGCCATACTGCGGGCCCGACTGATAATCTTAAATTAGATGTTAGTGTAATTCTTAGCACAATCAGGGTTGTTTGGCATGTGCTGTCCAATTGCAAAATCACAACTAACGTTAAACATCACGCTCTGAGTCTTGCATGCCTGGACTGGCTGACAGCAGTCAGTATTCAATCAGTGAACAGCTGAAGGGATGTGCCGTTTGATACAACCCTCCAGTCACTGGGAGTGCGGCCTATGTATTGGACATGACATTGTATTGGCACTGAGATCCATATGCCATGTTACTCTTTAGGCAGAAAGTCTTTTTGGCCTGAAGGAAACCTCCTGTCAGTGGTGAATACCCCTCATGTTGCTACAGCATAGGGGCAGCGTGAAACAGCTAGCTTCACCTGCTGCTCAGATTCTTAAGATATCTTATCCTTCCCAGTAATTTGAGGTAGACTGGGCACTTTTCAGGTATGAAAGTGATGTCCTTAGGCCTGTTTGTGTTCATGATGTACGATGATCTGAAGCTCTGGGAGAACCATCCCAGTGCTCACACACACCCTCAGAGACACACACGTCGGTGAGACACAGCTGTAGACTAGGCTTCGGGCTCACTTTCTGGGGAACACCTCACTGACACGTCCCAGCAGCAGTCGGAGGCAGGGACAGCCCAGGTCTCCGGCACTCGGAGGGCTGCTGGAGACCAGCCACCCGCTCGGTCGGAGTCTGAGCCTCGGGAGCAGCTGCCACTTGATGCTGGAGATACAACAACAGGCGGTGGATCATCAGGCAGAGATTCGACAGTCACTCAGCAGGCCAGAGTGAGCGATGGAGGAGTCCGTCCACTTTCTGTCTGATGTTGTGACTCAGACACGCGAGCGTCTCGAGGTCACCAGGGGAAGGCTGGCGATCACCATGGAGACCTTGGTCCAGCCGGCCTTGCTGGATTTGTGCTCGGTCCTGAGCTCCGTGGTCACACACCCTGGGGGCACCATCAGGATGTAGGCGACATGGGGAGGAGGAACCTTGACCCCCCTCCGGGGGCACCACCTCCTGGAGGAGTCAGGGTGGGGCCCTCGGGCACCCACAGGGAGGATGAGCATCAGCCGGACCCCCCGGGGGTCTCCTCTCAGGACACTCCGAGGTGTGCAGCCGCTCACAGCCCCCTCTGCCTGTGACCCCATCCACTGCAGCTTCTCAGGCCACCGAGGACACTTCTGCCCCTTATCAGGCCGGAGCCCTGCAGGCCTCGGGTCATCAGAGGACGTCCACCAAGGTCACCACAGACATCAGGACCCGGCAGTCAGCAGCTGCCCCCACCTCTGCTGTGGGTGTCGGGGCTGCACCCAGGCAGCAGAGGTAGGAAAGTTAAGACAACCTGACGTCTCTTTTACGTCACAGAAGACCACATAAAGAGGGAGAGAGGGAGAGAGGAAGAGACTTTATAAAGAGGGAGAGAGGGAGAGAGCAGTGAGACTTTATAAAGAGGGAGAGAGCAGCGAGACTTTATAAAGAGGGAGAGAGCAGTGAGACTTTATAAAGAGGGAGAGAGCAGGGAGACTTTATAAAGAGGGAGAGAGCAGTGAGACTTTATAAAGAGGGTAAGAGGGAGAGAGCAGTGAGACTTTATAAAGAGGGAGAGAGGGAGAGAGCAGTGAGACTTTACAAAGAGGGAGAGAGCAGGGAGACTTTATAAAGAGGGTAAGAGGGAGAGAGCAGTGAGACTTTATAAAGAGGGAGAGAGGGAGAGAGCAGTGAGACTTTATAAAGAGGGAGAGAGGGAGAGAGCAGTGAGACTTTATAAAGAGGGAGAGAGGGAGAGAGGAAGAGACTTTATAAAGAGGGAGAGAGCAGTGAGACTTTATAAAGAGGGAGAGAGCAGTGAGACTTTATAAAGAGGGAGAGAGCAGTGAGACTTTATAAAGAGGGAGAGAGCAGTGAGACTTTATAAAGAGGGAGAGAGCAGTGAGACTTTATAAAGAGGGAGAGAGCAGCGAGACTTTATAAAGAGGGAGAGAGCAGTGAGACTTTATAAAGAGGGAGAGAGCAGTGAGACTTTATAAAGAGGGAGAGAGCAGCGAGACTTTATAAAGAGGGAGAGAGCAGCGAGACTTTATAAAGAGGGAGAGAGCAGTGAGACTTTATAAAGAGGGAGAGAGCAGTGAGACTTTATAAAGAGGGAGAGAGCAGCGAGACTTTATAAAGAGGGAGAGAGCAGTGAGACTTTATAAAGAGGGAGAGAGCAGTGAGACTTTATAAAGAGGGAGAGAGCAGTGAGACTTTATAAAGAGGGAGAGAGCAGTGAGACTTTATAAAGAGGGAGAGAGCAGTGAGACTTTATAAAGAGGGAGAGAGCAGCGAGACTTTTTAAAGAGGGAGAGAGCAGTGAGACTTTATAAAGAGGGAGAGAGCAGGGAGACTTTATAAAGAGGGAGAGAGGGAGAGAGCAGTGAGACTTTATAAAGAGGGAGAGAGCAGTGAGACTTTATAAAGAGGGAGAGAGCAGTGAGACTTTATAAAGAGGGAGAGAGGGAGAGAGCAGTGAGACTTTATAAAGAGGGAGAGAGGGAGAGAGGAAGAGACTTTATAAAGAGGGAGAGAGCAGTGAGACTTTATAAAGAGGGAGAGAGCAGTGAGACTTTATAAAGAGGGAGAGAGGGAGAGAGCAGTGAGACTTTATAAAGAGGGAGAGAGGGAGAGAGCAGCGAGACTTTATAAAGAGGGAGAGAGGGAGAGAGCAGTGAGACTTTATAAAGAGGGAGAGAGGGAGAGAGCAGTGAGACTTTATAAAGAGGGAGAGAGGGAGAGAGGAAGAGACTTTATAAAGAGGGAGAGAGCAGTGAGACTTTATAAAGAGGGAGAGAGCAGTGAGACTTTATAAAGAGGGAGAGAGCAGTGAGACTTTATAAAGAGGGAGAGAGCAGTGAGACTTTATAAAGAGGGAGAGAGCAGTGAGACTTTATAAAGAGGGAGAGAGCAGTGAGACTTTATAAAGAGGGAGAGAGCAGTGAGACTTTATAAAGAGGGAGAGAGCAGCGAGACTTTATAAAGAGGGAGAGAGCAGTGAGAATTTATAAAGAGGGAGAGAGCAGCGAGACTTTATAAACAGGGAGAGAGCAGTGAGACTTTATAAAGAGGGAGAGAGGGAGAGAGCAGCGAGACTTTATAAAGAGGGAGAGAGGGAGAGAGCAGTGAGACTTTATAAAGAAGGAGAGAGGGAGAGAGCAGTGAGACTTTATAAAGAGGGAGAGAGGGAGAGAGGAAGAGACTTTATAAAGAGGGAGAGAGCAGTGAGACTTTATAAAGAGGGAGAGAGCAGTGAGACTTTATAAAGAGGGAGAGAGCAGTGAGACTTTATAAAGAGGGAGAGAGCAGTGAGACTTTATAAAGAGGGAGAGAGCAGTGAGACTTTATAAAGAGGGAGAGAGCAGCGAGACTTTATAAAGAGGGAGAGAGCAGCGAGACTTTATAAAGAGGGAGAGAGCAGTGAGACTTTATAAAGAGGGAGAGAGCAGTGAGACTTTATAAAGAGGGAGAGAGCAGCGAGACTTTATAAAGAGGGAGAGAGCAGTGAGAATTTATAAAGAGGGAGAGAGCAGCGAGACTTTATAAAGAGGGAGAGAGCAGTGAGACTTTATAAAGAGGGAGAGAGCAGGGAGACTTTATAAAGAGGGAGAGAGGGAGAGAGCAGTGAGACTTTATAAAGAGAGAGAGAGCAGTGAGACTTTATAAAGAGGGAGAGAGGGAGAGAGCAGTGAGACTTTATAAAGAGGGAGAGAGGGAGAGAGGAAGAGACTTTATAAAGAGGGAGAGAGCAGTGAGACTTTATAAAGAGGGAGAGAGCAGTGAGACTTTATAAAGAGGGAGAGAGGGAGAGAGCAGTGAGACTTTATAAAGAGGGAGAGAGGGAGAGAGCAGCGAGACTTTATAAAGAGGGAGAGAGGGAGAGAGCAGTGAGACTTTATAAAGAGGGAGAGAGGGAGAGAGCAGTGAGACTTTATAAAGAGGGAGAGAGGGAGAGAGGAAGAGACTTTATAAAGAGGGAGAGAGCAGTGAGACTTTATAAAGAGGGAGAGAGCAGTGAGACTTTATAAAGAGGGAGAGAGCAGTGAGACTTTATAAAGAGGGAGAGAGCAGTGAGACTTTATAAAGAGGGAGAGAGCAGGGAGACTTTATAAAGAGGGAGAGAGGGAGAGAGCAGTGAGACTTTATAAAGAGGGAGAGAGGGAGAGAGCAGCGAGACTTTATAAAGAGGGAGAGAGCAGTGAGACTTTATAAAGAGGGAGAGAGCAGGGAGACTTTATAAAGAGGGTAAGAGGGAGAGAGCAGTGAGACTTTATAAAGAGGGAGAGAGGGAGAGAGCAGTGAGACTTTATAAAGAGGGAGAGAGGGAGAGAGGAAGAGACTTTATAAAGAGGGAGAGAGCAGTGAGACTTTATAAAGAGGGAGAGAGCAGTGAGACTTTATAAAGAGGGAGAGAGCAGTGAGACTTTATAAAGAGGGAGAGAGGGAGAGAGCAGTAAGACTTTATAAAGAGGGAGAGAGCAGTGAGACTTTATAAAGAGGGAGAGAGCAGTGAGACTTTATAAAGAGGGTAAGAGGGAGAGAGCAGTGAGACTTTATAAAGAGGGAGAGAGCAGTGAGACTTTATAAAGAGGGAGAGAGCAGTGAGACTTTATAAAGAGGGAGAGAGGGAGAGAGCACTGAGACTTTATAAAGAGGGAGAGAGCAGTGAGACTTTATAAAGAGGGAGAGAGCAGGGAGACTTTATAAAGAGGGTAAGAGGGAGAGAGCAGTGAGACTTTATAAAGAGGGAGAGAGGGAGAGAGCACTGAGACTTTATAAAGAGGGAGAGAGCAGTGAGACTTTATAAAGAGGGAGAGAGCAGGGAGACTTTATAAAGAGGGTAAGAGGGAGAGAGCAGTGAGACTTTATAAAGAGGGAGAGAGGGAGAGAGCAGTGAGACTTTATAAAGAGGGAGAGAGCAGTGAGACTTTATAAAGAGGGAGAGAGCAGGGAGACTTTATAAAGAGGGTAAGAGGGAGAGAGCAGTGAGACTTTATAAAGAGGGAGAGAGCAGTGAGACTTTATAAAGAGGGAGAGAGCAGTGAGACTTTATAAAGAGGGAGAGAGCAGTGAGACTTTATAAAGAGGGAGAGAGCAGGGAGACTTTATAAAGAGGGAGAGAGCAGTGAGACTTTATAAAGAGGGAGAGAGCAGTGAGACTTTATAGAGAGGGAGAGAGCACTGAGACTTTATAGAGAGGGAGAGAGCAGTGAGACTTTATAAAGAGGGGGAGAGCAGGGAGACTTTATGAAGAGGGTAAGAGGGAGAGAGCAGTGAGACTTTATAAAGAGGGAGAGAGCAGTGAGACTTTATAAAGAGGGAGAGAGGGAGAGAGCACTGAGACTTTATAAAGAGGGAGAGAGCAGTGAGACTTTATAAAGAGGGAGAGAGCAGTGAGACTTTATAGAGAGGGAGAGAGCAGTGAGACTTTATAAAGAGGGAGAGAGGGAGAGAGCAGTGAGACTTTATAAAGAGGGAGAGAGGGAGAGAGGGAGAGAGCAGTGAGACTTTATAAAGAGGGAGAGAGGGAGAGAGGGAGAGAGCAGTGAGACTTTATAAAGAGGGAGAGAGCAGTGAGACTTTATAGAGAGGGAGAGAGCAGTGAGACTTTATAAAGAGGGAGAGAGCAGTGAGACTTTATAAAGAGTGAGAGAGCAGTGAGACTTTATAAAGGGGGAGAGAGCAGTGAGACTTTATAAAGAGGGAGAGAGGGAGAGAGGGAGAGAACAGTGAGACTTTATAAAGAGGGAGAGAGCAGTGAGACTTTATAGAGAGGGAGAGAGCAGTGAGACTTTATAAAGAGGGAGAGAGCAGTGAGACTTTATAGAGAGGGAGAGAGGGAGAGAGCAGTGAGACTTTATAAAGAGGGAGAGAGCAGTGAGACTTTATAGAGAGGGAGAGAGCAGTGAGACTTTATAAAGAGGGAGAGAGGGAGAGAGGGAGAGAGCAGTGAGACTTTTTAAAGAAGGAGAGAGGGAGAGAGGGAGAGAGCAGTGAGACTTTATAAAGAGGGAGAGAGGGAGAGAGCAGTGAGACTTTATAAAGAGGGAGAGAGGGAGAGAGGGAGAGAGCAGTGAGACTTTATAAAGAGGGAGAGAGCAGTGAGACTTTATAGAGAGGGAGAGAGCAGTGAGACTTTATAAAGAGGGAGAGAGCAGGGAGACTTTATAAAGAGGGTAAGAGGGAGAGAGCAGTGAGACTTTATAAAGAGGGAGAGAGGGAGAGAGCACTGAGACTTTATAGAGAGGGAGAGAGCAGTGAGACTTTATAAAGAGGGAGAGAGCAGGGAGACTTTATGAAGAGGGTAAGAGGGAGAGAGCAGTGAGACTTTATAAAGAGGGAGAGAGCAGTGAGACTTTATAAAGAGGGAGAGAGGGAGAGAGCACTGAGACTTTATAAAGAGGGAGAGAGCAGTGAGACTTTATAAAGAGGGAGAGAGCAGTGAGACTTTATAAAGAGGGAGAGAGGGAGAGAGCAGTGAGACTTTATAGAGAGGGAGAGAGGGAGAGAGCAGTGAGACTTTATAAAGAGGGAGAGAGCAGTGAGACTTTATAGAGAGGGAGAGAGCAGTGAGACTTTATAAAGAGGGAGAGAGGGAGAGAGGGAGAGAGCAGTGAGACTTTATAAAGAGGGAGAGAGGGAGAGAGGGAGAGAGCAGTGAGACTTTATAAAGAGGGAGAGAGGGAGAGAGGGAGAGAGCAGTGAGACTTTATAAAGAGGGAGAGAGCAGTGAGACTTTATAGAGAGGGAGAGAGCAGTGAGACTTTATAAAGAGGGAGAGAGCAGTGAGACTTTATAAAGAGTGAGAGAGCAGTGAGACTTTATAAAGAGGGAGAGAGCAGTGAGACTTTATAAAGAGGGAGAGAGGGAGAGAGGGAGAGAACAGTGAGACTTTATAAAGAGGGAGAGAGCAGTGAGACTTTATAGAGAGGGAGAGAGCAGTGAGACTTTATAAAGAGGGAGAGAGCAGTGAGACTTTATAGAGAGGGAGAGAGGGAGAGAGCAGTGAGACTTTATAAAGAGGGAGAGAGCAGTGAGACTTTATAGAGAGGGAGAGAGCAGTGAGACTTTATAAAGAGGGAGAGAGGGAGAGAGGGAGAGAGCAGTGAGACTTTATAAAGAGGGAGAGAGGGAGAGAGGGAGAGAGCAGTGAGACTTTATAAAGAGGGAGAGAGGGAGAGAGCAGTGAGACTTTATAAAGAGGGAGAGAGGGAGAGAGGGAGAGAGCAGTGAGACTTTATAAAGAGGGAGAGAGCAGTGAGACTTTATAGAGAGGGAGAGAGCAGTGAGACTTTATAAAGAGGGAGAGAGGGAGAGAGGGAGAGAGCAGTGAGACTTTATAGAGAGGGAGAGAGGGAGAGAGGGAGAGAGCAGTGAGACTTTATAGAGAGGGTGAGAGGGAGAGAGCAGTGAGACTTTATAAAGAGGGTAAGAGTGAGAGAGCAGTGAGACTTTATAAAGAGGGAGAGAGCAGTGAGACTTTATAGAGAGGGTGAGAGGGAGAGAGCAGTGAGACTTTATAAAGAGGGTAAGAGTGAGAGAGCAGTGAGACTTTATAAAGAGGGAGAGAGCAGTGAGACTTTATAAAGAGGAAGAGAGGGAGAGAGCAGTCTAAAGATTTTCATCTGTCTTTATTAAAAGCTTTCATTCTGAATATAATCTCCTTGAGTCATGGAGCTGCCTCAGGGAGATTTCTGTGCTCTTTCGGACAGATGTGCACAAGATTACAGGCCCCGACTCTCCCTCCTCCACGGCTAAAATGGCGGCACAGAGCCGATTGTGGGCGGTGATCTGCTCTGCACCCGCTCCCACTCCCACCCGCTCTCCAACGGGGAGTAAATTCTCCCCCTGAGCTCCGAGTGGAGGAACTTGATCAGCAACTGGAGTCACCGTGGTGGATCCACAAGGGCGAGGATTATGTGGACAGTGCGGTTAGGGAGGGGCTCACGCCACCAGCTGGGAAGTTACCCAGGCAGAAAGGGAATGTGTGACCACCAGAGTATCTCAAACAAACAGGCAGGTAGTGGTGAGCGAGATGGTTCCTCAGGGGACTGTAGCAAGGGCCAAACTCATGGCACCACAGGTAGTTCAAGCAGCACAGGAGGGCAGGAGGAAATGTGGAATTGCTGTAGTTGTCGGGGATTCTATAGTTCGGGGAACAGACAGGCGTTTCTGCTGCCGTAGACGTGACTCCAGGATGGTATGTTGCCTCCCTGGTGCCAGGGTCAAGGAGGTCACGGAGCAGCTGCAGGACATTCTGTTGTGGGAGGGCGAACAGCCGGAGGTCATGACCCACATTGGGACCAATGACATAGGCAGGAAAAGGGATGAAGTCCTGAAAGCAGATTTTAGGGAGTTAGGAGGAGGGAATAAAAAGTAGGACCTCAAGGGCAGTAATCTCAGGGTTACTCCTGGTCCCACGTGTTAGTGAACATAAGAATAGGAAGATTGAGCAGTTCAGCACGTAGCTGGAGAAAGGGAGCAGGAGGGAGGGAATTTGGATTCCTGAGGCATTGGGACTGGTTCTGGGGCAGGTGGGGCCTGTACAATGAGGACGGGTTAGCCCTTAACAGGACAGGGGTGAATGTCCTCGCGGGGAGGTTTGCTAGTGCTGTTGGGGGGAGGGTTTAAACTAGATTGGCACAGGGATGGGGACCTGAGGGGTAACTCAGAGAGGAGAGGTGAAAATCTGGCAGTGGGAAGTAGGGAAGTATTAACTGATAAGGTGGATGTATCAGAGAGTAGTGTCAAGGTCGATGGAATACTTGGAGAGTTTGAAAGAACTGGAGTAGACTACAGTGAGTCATTAGATAGGGTCAGAGTGAGGGGGAAAGTAAAAAAGCCTAAATCAGGGTTAATGTGTATGTGTGTGAATGTACGGAGTGTGGTTAATAAGACTGGTGAACTACAGGCACAGGTTGTGATATTATTGCTGTAACAGAGATGGGTTCAAAGGAGGTCAGGACAGGACATTAAATATTGCTGGTGTTTAGGAGAGACAGAAAAGGGAGAAAAGGGGAGTAGTGGCAGCATTGATTAAAGATGGTATTACAGTACTGGAGAGAGTGGATGTTCCAGAGGGATCACAGAATCTCTCTGGCTAGAGGTAAGGAATGAGAAAGGTGCAATAACATTGATCAGTGTAGTGTATCGACCACTGACTAGCGGAAGGGATGTGGAGAAACAAATTTGCAAAGAAATTACAGAGAGGTGCGAGAATTATAGAGCAACATAATGGGGGACTTCAATTATCCAAATATGGGCTGGGGTAGGAATAGTATAAAGGGACAAGAGGAGCGAGATTTCCTGGAATGTGTTCAGGATAATTTTCTGTAGCAGTATGTTTCCAGTCCAGTGAGAGGACAGGCGCTGTTGGAGCTGGTTCTGGGGAACGAGTTGGCCCAAGTGGATCAAATATCAGTGGGAGTGCATTTAGGGGACAGTGACTATTGTACCGTAAGGTTAGGTTAATCACGGGAAAGAACAGGGAACAACCCAGAGCAGGGATAATTAATTGGGGGAAAGCCAACTTCAATGAGATGAGAATGCACTTGAGTCGAGTGAGTTGGAATCAAATATTGGCAGAAAGGACGGTGACTGAACAAAGGGCCACCTTCAAAGAAACAGTATTGCAGGAAATGTCAGGATATATTCCCTTAAAGGGGAAAGGTAGACAAATAAATCCAGAGCGCCCCGGATAATGAGAGAGATAGGGGTGAAGATGAAAAGGAAGAAGTGCACATTTGACAGATGTCAGGTGGAAAATACAATGGAGAATCAGGCTGAATATAGAAGGACAGAGGGGAAGTGAAGAAACTAATAGGAAAAGCAAGGTGAGACTGGCAGCGAACATAAAAGGGAATCTCAAGGTCTTCTATAAACATATAAATAATAAAAAGGTGGTAGAAGAAAGAATAGGGCCAATTACGGATTAAAAAATGGGAACTTGCATGTGGAGGCAGGGGAAGTAGTGGAGGATTACTTTGCATCTGTCTCTACAAAGGAAGAAGATGCTACCCAGACCGAGGTGAGGTAGGAGGTAACTGGAATTTATAACTGAGAAGGAGCAGGTGTTAGAAAGGCTATTCGTACTTAAAATTGTTAAGGTACCAGAACCAGACCCAATACATCCCAGGATACCGAGGGAAGTGAGAATGGAAATTTCAGAGGCACTGGTGATAATCTTCCAGCCTTCCTTAGACACAGGGGAGCTGCCAGAGGACTGGAGAATTGTGAATGTTACACCCTGGTTTAAAAAGGGTGCAAGGATAAAGCTGGTAACTATAGAGCAGCCAGTTTGACCTCAGTGGTAGGGAAACCTCTGGAAACAATTGTTCAAGGCAAAATCAATAGCTACCTAGACCAGTGCAGGATAATTAGGGAAAGCCAGCATGGATTCATGAAGCGGAAATCATGTTGAACTAACTTGCTGGAGTTTTTTGAGCAAGTAATAGAGAAGGTTGATAAGGGCAATGCTGTTGATGTGGTGTATATGGATTCTCAAAAGGCATTTGATACAGTGCCACACAACAGGCTTGTGGGCAGGATTCTAGCTCATGGAATAAAAGGAAAGTAGACACTTGGATAATAAATTGGTTGAGTGACGGGAAACAGGGAGTAGTGATAAATGGTTGTTTTTCAGAATGGAGGAAGGTTTGCAGTGGAGTTCACCATTCTTTTTGGATCTTGCTGTGTGGTTTTTTTTTTACAGTTTTTAGCTGATTCAGATTGAAGCTTTCAGTTGTGTTGCCAGTTGTTAACCATGTAGAGGAGTACAGGCAGAATGCCTCAAATCCGGCAACATGGGGACTGAGTCCGTGCCGGGTTTCGGATCTTGCCTGTTTTTGGAGAAAAAAGCCGGATCGTTAACTCAATGAATCGGAGTCGCCCCTTCAGTTGGATGGATTGATGTGAGCTGGAAAGCTGTCCTCGTCTGTAATGCTGCTGCTGCCATGTTGTGTTGGTGCAGACCGGTTATATATGTCTCGCCGTGATTCCAGAAGCAGTGAAATTTCATTTGCCCTGCATTCCTAGAGTCTTATCGATATATAATGTAAGAAATTGTTCCGTTTGGGACAGACAGCAATAGATCAGCAGCCTACATCACCAGGCCTGGGGCCTGATCTCAAAGGAGCTGCTGTGTTGGGTTTAGAATCGGGCTGATGTGCAAGTTGCTCCTGCCCTTTAGAGTTTGCGTGGAGGTGGGAACGTGGTGAAGGTAGAGGGAGCGGGCCGGCAGTTCACGTGACTCACACACACCCTGAAAGGGCTCTGACACCTGGGCGGATGGGGTCGGGTGGGATGGGGTCAGGCTGGGGTCCGGTGGGGTCATGGGTCGCTTTGACCATTCGAGCGTGGCGCACAACAGGCAGACGGGAGTGGGGGGGGGGGGGCGAGGTAACTGCTCAGTGCGCCACTGCGCCAATGCAGCAGCTCCCCTGAACACGCCAGTAAGTTTTCCACTCACTTAGCAGGACTTAAAATTCTTGCCCGACCCGCTTAAAGTTGCCCAGTTTTCGAACTATCAGTTTTCAGCCGGTGAGATGTGAGATACTTAAGCCTGTACCATACCCAAGAGATTCAGTCGTGGGGATAGGGTAATGCTGGGCTGACAAGAGTCTATATGGCCTGTCACCATGTTTTCAACCGCAGTTATGGGAGAAGGCTCTCCCTGGGTTTGAGGTAAAGCAAACATGCGAGAGAAAAGTGTCACTACCTTTGCTCGACAATACCTTAAAAACAGGCCTTTGAAAAGGGGGGGAAATATTCACGTATTCCCTGAGGGGGACGGTTCACATATCACCCCCTGAGGCCCAGTTCAGCAAAATAAAATTATCCACGGCAACCCTGTTGTAAAACGCTCCAGAGGCCCTTCTCAAGGGCACTGCAAGCCCAAACGTTTGAGAATGAGCCGCAGGAGGAGACGGTTGGTTGGGGAGGTTTGATGAAGGAGAGGTAGGGAGGGTTAAAGAGAGAATCACAGAGGTCAGATGCCCCAGGCAGCTGAAGGCCTGGCCGCCAGTAGCGGGTGATTGAAATGGGGGATGTTGTGGAGGCCGGAGTGAATCTTGGTCAATTAGATGGTTTGCGTTAGTAACTCAGCGATAGTTACTCAGGAAGACCTGAGACGGTGATGCACTGAGAATGTACATTGGTCCTCAATCCCCCAGCTTCGAAACCTCATTCAAATTTAAATTTAGTGCAGTCCCGGCCTTGAAGAGTCTTTTCGTTCTTGACCCATTTCCTGCAGCTTCGAGTGGGGCTATTTATCTTAACATTGATGATTTTTTTAATTACAGATCAGTTACCTAAGGAGACGACCACAGTTCCAGAATGAGTATTATTCATCTGTAAGTTCTTAAGGGCTATTTGAAGTCAATACACGCGGCACAAGGGGATTGAGTAGCTGTGACAATTCCAGTCCACTCCCATTGTCAAGCCAATTTTCCATTGGGATTTCCAAGAGTTAAGGAGCAGGGCATCTGCCTTGTCTAAGGCTAGTGGATAACAGGGAACAGGGGGTGGGAAATGCAGTGGCACCTGCTGTAAGATGGGCAGAGGACACCTGGCAGTACCAGGCTGATTGGCGTAGGAATTCCCCTCGGTCACCATAATGAAATGGGTGGTTTCACTTTGATCTCTTGTGCTATGTTCACCCTCCACTCCCTAATCTACAGTTCCAATGAATATAATGGAAGTGAATAATCGGTGGAGAGTTTAACAGGGACCCGTATGTGCGTCTTGTGATAACAAGGGAGGTGAATTCCTACCCATTGTGCTGCCAGATGTGAGTATTGTTCGCCTGGGAATCCAGGTCCAGGTGATGGCCAACGCCCCTCCAGAGAGAATGTCAATACTGCCCACATCCTGTGGCAGAATTTTTAAGAAGGGGAGCATGCTTCCTAACTACTTCGTTCCCTCTTGAGTTTATGGTGGGACTCCACACCACCCCCCACCATCTCCCAGCCTGAGTGATCACTCTTACACCCTAACCTGTGGCCTTTTTGCTGAATGGCAGCCCCTCCTCCGACACCCACCCCACCCCAACCATCCCCCCACAATGAGCCCCTAATGACCTGGACCCAGTTCATACCATATGAAGGAGCAGCTCCACACAGGGTGATAAGTGTTGGTGTCAGATTCCACTCCCCAACCTGTCACCCCCACCCCACCCCCCCCGCCCCACCCTTACCTGGGGCTGGCCAACCCACAAAACCCACAAAAGGACACAAGTAGTAACCAGTAACCAGTAAGAGTTTGGAAGTCACATTCTCTCTATTCTACTCTAGGTTGACTGGAATTCCCAGAATGCCAAGCCATTTGGCCAGAGCCAGGGAAATGGCCCAGCAACCAGAAGGCCTCAGGCTCTGGGCAACAATCTGAGCCAAGGATTACCCTCCATGAAGAAGCCACGCCGGAAACCAAGTCGGGAGTCGTTGGCGGAGTGAGCAGTGTTCAGAGCTGACAGAGCGAGCAGATCCAGATGAACAGGGTTATTTTAAACGGAAGCATTTGCAAACTAGAGCGTTCTTTCCTATGTCTTTAACTCTGTGCTTAGTAACAGCAGCCTGCTCCTGACTGTACAAGCAGTTCAGAGCATAACAATAAAGCCAGCTGGTTAGTATGTCGACTGTTCTGTCTCGGGTTTGTGATGCCCCGGCGATCCGTGATTGGCCCAAAAACAGCTGGGACTCGTGCTCCATCCTCTGCAAGAGAATTTCTTGCAAAGAAAACCAATTCCAGTATTTAACATGCGGCAAGGTTCCTCCCAGGAGGCAGTCACATGAAGGGAGCTTGGTCAGATTTTGTTTAAAGTTTGCGGTCTGTCAATGTGCACTTGCTCCGGGCGATCTGCTGAACCCATTCTCACCACCTGAGAGGTTCAGAGAGGAATTTCTTGGGTATATCTTTGCATTTTTTGCAAGTCTTATCCTTGTTTTCTGATTCCACCATGTCCTCCCCCCCCCACTCCCTATCTTTGTCATCTCCGGCCCCACCACTCTCTACACTTATCAAACTTTGACCTCTAGCCCATCCCTCACTGAACCATTGGCGGCCATGCCTTCAGTTGAGGGAGGAATCCCCTCCCTCAACCTCTCCTCCCCCTTCTCCCTCCAAAAGACACTCCTTAAAAAAACCACCTCATTTACCGGGATTTTGGACACTGGGTCTAATACTTCCTGAGGTAGGTCAGTGTGACAATTCTATTTTACACTTCCTCTGTGAACCCTGGGAAGAGGCCTGGAGCTGTTTACTACGTAAAGATGCCATACAGTTTGAGTTCTGGTCTGGCCCAGGGTTTTTCTGTACTTTGTTGCCCCCCTCAGGAGGTTAGATGCCAGTGAGTGTGGGATTAGGAAGTGTTGAGTCATCCTGGGCAGAATTCTCCAGGCCCCTGCTGGGGGGTTTGCAGGTTGGGCTGGGGGTGGTGAGGGGTGGGGTGCCCAAATAATCCTCCGGGTGGCCCTCTCCCTGTACCCGAGCCCTCAGAAATTAGATGGCGGGCAGTCGAGGCCTAGGGTGGCCTAACCACCCTCACCCACCTTCACCCCAATTGAGGCCCTGGGGCATCCAAGGGCCAATTTCCACCCGGCAGCAACTTTGGGCTGGTGGGAGGGGATCACGGACAGGGGGTGAAGCAGCAGGTAAGTCTGCTCGGGCCTCAGGTGGGAAAGGAGATGGGGGTTGGGTGGTGGGGGACGTGCTTCCATCACTGCCCCCTTTCCCAATTGTGCCCATCCCCCACCCCCATCCCCTTTGCCACAAGGTCCAGCTCCCCGGGGGTCCCATCTCTCCCCTAGCCTTTCCAACACAGCCTCCCATCCCCACCCCCTCGCCCCCACCCCCACCCTCTCTCCTCCACCACCACCTTCTCAAGGGCAATTAGGGATGGGCAGTAAATGTTGGCCATCTCAGCGATGCCCACACCCCATGAAAGGAATATACAGAAGCAACCCGTTGACCCTTTGCAGACCAGAAATCTGTCTCACTCAGCCTTGAACATGTTCAATGACCCAGCTCCCACTGCTCTCTGGGGAAGAGATTTCCAAGGACTAATGGCTCTCTCCTGCAGTGTGTCTTGTAGGTGGTACACACTTGATGCACTGTGCATCGGTGGTGGAGGGAGTGAATGTTTAGGTTGGCGGATATGGTGCCAATCAAGCGGGGCTGCTTTGTCCTGGATGGTGTTGAGCTTCTTGAGTGTTGTGGGAGCTGCACTCACCCAGGCAAGTGGAGAGTATTCCATCTCTGTGCCTTGTAGATGGTGGACAGGCTTTGGGGAGTCAGGGAGGTGAGTTACTCTCCATGGAATTCCCAGCCTCTGACCTGCTCTTGTAGCCACAGTGTTTATATGGCTAGTCCAGTTCAGTTTCTGGTCAATGGTAACCCCCTGGATGTTGGTAGTGGGGGATTCAGTGATGGTAATGCCATCAAATGTCAAGGGGTGATGGTTGGATTCTCTCTTGTTGGAGATGGTCATTGCCTGACACTTGTGTGGTGTGAATGTTACTTGCCACTTGTCAGCCCAAGCCTGAATGTAGTCCAGGTGCTGATACATGTGGGCATTGAGTCAATCTCATTAGCATATACCCAAATTTCAAATGGGGAGGAATCAATTCAAACAATCAGAAGCCGAAGAAATAGGGCCAAAGGCACTTGAAGTGTATTTTTTTCTTTAAGTGCATCAGCTTTAATCGTTTATCCATCATTCCCACACACTGACTTCAACATCTGCAGAGACCTGCAATCAGGGAAACTGTTCCATATTTCATGTCACGGAACCTTTCAGGATGGAGATCCCTTTAAATAAACAGAAACAACCGGGCAAGTCTCGGTGAGGATATAAAAAAAAACACTCCAATTATTGCAATTAAACACGAGCAGAATATCTTCCTTCCTTGTTACTGTTCACAATGATAACTCTCTCTGAACACACCAGTCGGAGGAGGCTTGCATTTGAAAGCTGAAGCAAGACTATCAGTGATGATCTTGAATTTTGACACTGCACCAACTGGAGGCTGAGGGACTAAGCAAACTTTCACTGACACTCAAAACTCTCAGCCTCTGCTCTGCACGTCCTACCCCTCTCCTGGAATGGAGTGAATTTACAATCAGCATGGATGGATTACACTGGTACAAGACCACTAACTCCCACTGGCAGCAGAATCTGAGCCAATGTTAATATTAGCTGCTGAGGATTTTAGTTGTTGACTGTAAATCTTGTGAACGCTCCCACAAACCTGTCAGCTTTTTCAGTGTCAGGCTCATAGTGGTGGGGGGTGGAGTGGGCGGGGAGGGGGTTTCAGATGTTGGTCAGTCCAGCTCAGTGACCATCTGACACTCACGGACTCAACATTCACCTGGACAACAACGCCCACTGTCTTTGGAAAACACTTCATTCTGTCAAGATACTTGGAAATGTTAAGATGTTATGATTTTGAAGAAATGTAAATGTTTTAACTATGATACTGAGTGGCAGCTCCCAGCAGCGGAAATACAGTCGCACTCATAGATAATTTCTCAGTGACATTACACATCCTTTATCAACACCCAGAATTCCGTTCACCAACTGGCCTTCTAAAATCGCACTACTGGAAACACACACAAACATCACTCTCCTGAAATCACACAAACGTCGGTCTCCTGGACACACACAAACA